>NW_027254412.1:0-215000 GCF_044704955.1 Pristiophorus japonicus | reverse complement strand
GATACAGATTTAGCGCAATTGGCAGAACAACCTAAATCGACACGAGGAAAAATTAGGATCTGGAATGCACTGCCTGAAAGAGTGGTGGAGACAGATTCAATCATGGCACGGAATTGGATAAGTTCCTGAAGGAAGAACAATCACAGGGCTACGGAAAAGGGCGGGGGAGTGGACTAGCTGAAATACTCTTGCTGAGAGCGGCATGGTCTGTATGGGCCGAATGACTCTCACACCCGCATGACAGGAACGAATAAAACAATGTCCCTGTATGAGTAATTACTGCACTAAGTCCTGCCTCAGTTATTACAGTACTAGAATTATTAATATTGTACTACGCCCTGGCTCATATAATACTGGAATAGTATGTGCCTTTGTTCCTATTACACAAGTCCCTGTCTCTGTTTATATTAAACTAGACAAGGACGGTGTTTACATTACTCTAGCCCCATCATTTCACTTTACTAAACTAGACAATGCCTCCGTTTATGTTAAATTAGACCCTGTCACCGTTATTAATGCACTAAACACTGTAAATCACAGGTCAGGTACAACATGTGTCAGATACAGAGTAAACCGACCTCTACATTTTCTAATTAAACATTCCCAGGACAGGTACAGTACGGGTTAGATACAGCAAAATGGACTCTATACACTGTCCCATCAAACACTTCCAAGGTAGGTACAGTACGGGTTAGATACAGTGCAAAGCTCCCTCGACTCTGTCCCATCAAACACTCCCAGGACAGGTGCAGCATGTGTCAGATCCAGAGTAAAACGAGCTCTACAGTGTCCTATCAAACACTCCCAGGGACACTGTAGAGCACAGTTTAAATACAGAGTAAAGCTCTCCCTACACTGTCCAATCAAACGCTCCCAGATCGTTTAATTCACAGGTCATATCTTGGATTAAAGCTCCCTCTGCGCATTCCAATGAAGTTGGTTCGAGGCGTATCATTAGGGTTCAAGAAAAACATTTGTTAGATTTTAATATCTAGTTGTGGGAGATGGCTAATTATCCATTCTTGAGAGACAATACACAAATTGGAAATAGGAGAGGGAGAGGGTACAGGAAATCTCCACTGACAATTTGTGATGTTACTATATACGGTGAATAGAATCTTTCCCCATTCTGTCCCTGGGTATCATCTTTACTTTATTCTCTTTTGTTTAGAAAAATGTCCCGCAAAACAATTGCTACTGGAATCCGTTGGGAAATTTGCATTTCTTTCTCTGCTTATTTCTATTCTGTGTTGGTGGGGAAACATTTAACTTGTTTCTGTCACTCAATACTCTAATCGAGAACTTCTATTTCTGTGTTTATTTACATAACCGCCTCACCGGTTCCCATGAAGTGTTCATGGCATCAAAATCAGATCAACAGAGTCACTTATTGATTAGTCTCCTCTCACAACAAGTGTCATTTGTAAAAATATTGACAGTTGGTACAACTTTAATAGAAAAATCTCCAACAGTGAGGTTTGCTTCAGTTTTGTTCAATTAGAACAGATGTCATTTATGTCAAAGGAATACATAGTAAAATGAATAATTCAGTTCTGAAAGAACTACTGCCGAAATTAATGGAACATCTCTCAACAGGCTGCTATTCTACTGGATCTCCATTTCGTGGAAGATTTAACCCATTGAAACTAAACATTGAAAGTAAAACCAGTGACCAGAGGAGTGTCCTACAATCACGTTAATATCTGAGCTTTTCACATATCTCAACTTTTATTTACAAGTGTTGACATTTAGAAACACCATGCACTTATATAATGCCTTTCTTGACCTCATGATATCCCAAAGTGCTTTACAGCCAATGAATTACTTTGGAAGTGTGCTCACTGTTGTAATGTAGGAAACGTTGCAGACAATGTGTGCACAGCAAGCTCTCACAAAGAGCATGAAATATTGATCAGATAATTTGTTTTTCAGATGTTGGTTGAAGTATAAATATTTGCGCTGGAAACCCTGGAGAACTCATCTGCTCTTCAGTATAGTGCCATGAATCCCTTACAACCAACTGAGCAGAAAGATGCAGTGATATAGGGAAAGTGCACAGGAATGGGACTAACTGGGTTGTTCTTCGAAAGAGCCGGCACAGACTCTATGGGCTGAATTATCACCTTCTGTGCCGTACTAATCTATGAATGACCATAACACGGTTAAATTTCAAATTCAGTTGGAGAGTGCGAGAATTGGTTTTCAAACCACTGTCCAAAGCTTAAATAAACGAGCCTACAAAGGTATAAGGGCATTGGTGGCTAAAGCGGACTAGGAAAAAAGATAAAAGTATGGGACGGTTGATGAGCAGTGGCAGACATTAAAGTAGATAATTCATAACTCGCAACAAAAAAATATCCCAATTAGAAGGCAAGACTGTAAGAGAGGGGATAACCATCCGTGGTTAACTCAGGAAATAGGGATGGTATCAAATTGGAAACAAAGGCATACAATGTGGCTAAGACTAGTGGGAGGCCAGAGGATTGGGAAACTTTTAAAAGCCAGCAAAGAACAACTAAACAAATGATAAAGAGAGGGAAGATAGATTATGAAAGTAAACTAGCGCGAAATATAAAAACAGATAGTAAGAGTTTCTACAGGTACATAACAAGCAAAAGAGAGGTTAAAGTAAATGTTGGTCATCAAGCGGATGAGACTGGGGAATGAATAATGGAGAACAGGGAAATGACAGAGACGTTGAACAAATATTTTGTATCGGTCTTCATGGTAGCAGACACTAAAAACATCCAAATTATGCAAAATCAAGGGGCTATAGAGAGGGAGGAATTTATTACAATCACTATCACTAATGAAGTCGTACTCGGTAAAATGATGGGACTAAAGGCGGACAAGTCCCCAGGGCCTGATGGGTTACATCCTATGGTATTAAAGAAGTGGCTGCAGAGATAGTTGATGCATTGGTTGTAATCTACCAAAATTCCTTGAATTCTGGGGCTGGCCCAGCGGATTGGAAAACTGCAAATGTAGTGCCCCTATTTAAAAAAATAAGCAGACAAAAAGCAAGAAACTATAGACCAGTGAGCTGAACATCTGTCATTGGGACAATGCTGGAGTCCATTAAGGAAGCAGTAGCGGGAGATTTGGAAAAGCAAAATTCAATCAAGCAGAATCAGCATGGTTTCATGAACGGAACGACATGATTGACAAATTTGCTGAAGATCTTTGAGGATGAAACGAACAGGGTGGATTAGGGGAATCCAGTGGATGTGGTGTATTTGAATTTCCAGAAGGCATTCGATATGGTGCCGCATAAAGCTTACTGCACAAGATAAAAGTTCTTGGGTTTGAGGGCAATATATTGGCATGGATAGTGGATTGGCTAACTAACAGATCGGAGGGTCGGGATAAATGGGTCAATCTCCGGTTGGCAAACAGTATCTCGTGGTGTGCCGCAGGGATCGGTGGGGGAACCTGAACTATTTACAATCGATAGTAATGACTTGGATGAAGGGACCCAGTGTAATGTAGCCAAGTTTTCAGATGATAAAAAGAAGAGTGGGAAAAAAAATTGTGAGGAGGACACCAATAATCTGTAAATAGATATGGACAGACTAAGTGAATGGGCAAAACGCTGGAGGATATTGGTGAAGCCACATCTAGAGTACTGCGTCCAGTATTGGCCCCTGTATTTAAGGAAGGATATACCTGCATTGGAGGCTTTCCAGCGAAGGTTGATTCCGGAGATGAGGGTGTTGAATTATGAAGATATTGTGAGTAGGTTGGGCCTATACACATTGGAGTTCGGAAGAATGAGAGGTGAACTTATTGCAAATTATAAGATAATGAGGGCACTCGACAATGTGGATGCAGAGAGGATACTTCCACTCATAGGGAACATTAAAACTAGGGGACATAGTCTCAGAAAAACAAGCTGCACAGTTAAAACTGAGCTAACGGGGAATTTCTTCGCTCAGAGAGATGTAAATCTATGGAATTCTCAGCCCAAGAGAGTTGTGCAGTCTTGGTCATGGAATATATTTAAGGCGGAGATAGAAAGATGTTTGAGTGATAAGAGAATAAAGGGTTATGGGGATCGGGAAGAGAAATGGAGCTGAGTCCATGATCAGATCAGCCATGATCTTATTAAATGGCGAGCAGGCTCGAGGGGCCAGGTGGCCTACTACTGTTCCTATTTCTTATGTTCTTTTGTTTACATTACACTAGGCACTGTCTCTCTTATATTACACGAGACGCTGTATCTGTTTATATTACCCTAGACCCTGTCTCTTTTAAATTACACGAGACCCTGTATCTGTTTATATTACACTAGACCCTGTCTCTGTTTGTATTACACAAGACCCTGCCTCTGTTTACATTACACGAGACTATGTCTCTTTTTATATTTCACTAGATCCTGTCTCTGTTTGTATTACACTAGAACCTGTCTCTCTTTCTGTTATACTAGACCCTGTCTCTCTTTATATTACACTAGACCCTTTCTCTGTTTATATTACAGTCGACCCTGTCTCTTTATATAACACTAGACCCTGTCTGTGTTTATATTACACTAGACCCGCTCTCTCTTTCTATTATACTAGACCCTGTCTCTCTTTATATTACACTAGACCCTGTCTCTGTTTATATTACACTAGACTTTGTCTCTGTTTATATTACACGACACCCTGTCTCTGTTTATATCACACGGCACCCTGTCTCTGTTTATATCACACTAGACCCTGTCTCTGTTTATGTTACACTAGACCCTGTCTCTGTTTATGTTACACTAGACCCTGTCTCTCTTTATGTTACACTAGACCCTGTCTCTCTTTATATTACACTAGACCCTGTCTCTGTTTATATTACACTAGACCATGTCTCTGTTTATATTACACTAGACCTTGTCTCTGTTTATATTACACTAGACTCTGGCTCTGTGTATATTACACTAGGCCCTTTCTCTGTTTATATTACAGTCGACCCTGTATCTTTATAGTGCACTACACCTTGTCTCTGTTGATATTACCCTGGACCCCGTCTCTCTTTCTATTATACTAGACCCTGTCTCTCTTTATATTACACTAGACCCTGTCTCTGTTTATATTACACGAGACCCTGTCTCTGTTTATATTCCACAAGACCCTGTCTCTGTTTATATTACACTAGCCCCTGTCTCTGTTAATACTACACTCGATCATTTCTCCGTTTATATTACACTAGACATTGTCTCTGTTAATATTACACTAGACCATGTCTCTGTATATATTACACTAGACCCTGTCTCCGTTTGTATTACACTAGACCTTGTCTATGTTTATTTTACACTAGGCCCGGTCTCTCTTTACATTAAACTAGACCCTGTCTCTGTTTATATTACACCAGACCATGTCTCTGTTTATATTACACGAGACCTTGTCTCTGTTTATATTACACTAGACTCTGGCTCTGTGTATATTACACTAGGTAACCTGTCTCTGTTTATATTACACTAGACCCTGTCTCTGTTTATATTACACGAGACCCTGTCTCTGTTTATATTCCACAAGACACTGTCTCTGTTGATATTACACTAGACCCTGTCTCTGTTTATATTACACTAGACCCATGTCTCTGTTTATATTACACTAGACCTTGTCTATATTTATATTACACTAGACCATGTCTCTGTTTATATTACACAAGACCCTGTCTCTCTTTGTATTACACTAGACCATGTCTGTGTTTATATTACACTAGACCCTGTCTCTGTTTAGATTACACTAGACCCGGTCTATGTTTGTATTACACTAGACCCTGTCTCTGTTTATATTACACTAGAACATGTCTCTGTTTATATTACACTAGACTGGGTTTCTGTTTGTGTTACACTAGACCATGTCTCTGTTTATATTACACTAGCTCCGGTCTCTGTTTGTATTATACTGGACCTTGTTTCTGTTTATATTACACTAGACCCGGTCTCTGTTTATATTACACTAGACCCTGTCTCTGTTTATATTACACTAGACCATGTCTCTGTTTATATTACACTAGACCTTGTCCCTCATCCTGGAACACTGGGCCCTGTCTGCCTTTATGTTAGACTGGGCCATGTATCCATTGACTTCACAAGACAATGCCTGTTTGTGTCAACCGAGGCTCAGGGTGTCTCACTTTCTCCTCGGTCTGAGATAGTTTTGGATGAACTCCCTCTCCAGGGACTATATCTCTATTTATTGTACAACAGACACTGTTGTCAGTTATTTCTGCCATGCGTCTGTTCGGGAGACAGAAGATATATAGACGGTGGATAGATATTAATATAAATAAAGATATTTATGCGTGTGGGTAGGAAGATGCAATACTTCTTTTTGGTTGGAACATACGTTTAATTTCGTTACTAGCTATCAAATGTTGTGGGCAATGTCGAATTGATCTGGTATTGTGTCTGTAATACTTGTGTTGAGAAGATGGGGTGAATCTTGTAACAATCTCCCAGAGATGCACTGGGAGTGAGGGACAGGACTGAAGGTGAGCAATTCACTGCATTTTGCACTACTTAATGGCACCCTGTGTTTTAATTTTCAATAATTCACACTTGTGTTGTCCTGTGTCAATTGCTCCCAGTTCTTTAATGTTAAGGATTGTTTTTCCTGCAGTATTTTCTGTTGAGCATTCACTTGAACCACTGATTGCGTCAGACAGAGCCTGGAATCGTGATCTCAAAGCACCGCCGGATGGGCGGCCACAGGGTCCCAATATCCACTGGAGTTCATTCCCTTACGACGATCAACTGAAAAGAGAACACACACAGTGTTTTCTATATGTGTATATATATATATCTGTGTGTGTGTGTGTGTGTGTATGTGTGTGTGTGTTTGTATTTGTGTGTATTTGTGTGTGTGTGTGTGTGCTTGTGTGAGTTTGTGTGTATTTATGTGTGTATGTGTGTACGTGTGTGTGTGTGTATGTGTGTGTACGTGTGTGTGTGTATGTGTTTATCTTCATGTTTGTATGTGTGTGTGTGTGTACAAATTATAATGTGTGCAAGTACATTCAACAAAGATAAATGATTAGCTTCAACCATCATTTTTCAGCATTTTATTTTATTCAACAGCTAATTGCTGATCGTTTAATACTTTTAACATTTATTGATAACACATTGTCTTGCACGCTCTACTTTAAAAAGTGATGTCACACTGACGATTCCATTACCAAGGTGACCATGTCTGTCCGCAGTATTCAGTGGGAAAGGGGATTAAATTACACCGAGGATAATGAGCAGCCAGCCACTTTATTTTCCAGCATTCACCTCACCATCACACCGAGTCTCCTGATATACACCTCAAGTGTATGATGATTTGTGCAAGTGATGGTAAACATGAAACTGCACTTGTACCTGGCATGTAGTTAATAAATATGTAATTACCTGACTTATTGTTTATCTCATTACTGCACTAGACCCAGGCTCAGTTTAAATCGTTGATGTGGTGGACTTACAAAAGGTGTTTGATAAAGTGGTTTGATAATATCCGTGCCAGCAAAGTTGAAACCCATAGAATAAAAGGGACAGTGGCAGCCTGGATGTGAAATTGACTGAATGACAGGAATCAGAGAGTAGTGTTTTTTTTGTACTGGAGGAAGGTATACAGTGGTGTTCTGCAGCAGTTGGTGCCAGGAACACTGCTTTTCTTGATTTATATTCATGACTTACATTGGGTTTAAGGGCACAATTTCAATATATACAGACGACTCAAAATTTGGAAGTATAGTGAACAGTGAGGAGGGTTGTTATAGACTTCAAAAGCATATAGGCTTGCTGGTAGAATAGACGGACACATGGAAAATGAAACACAGAAAACTTTGAAGTGATACATTTTGGTAGGAAGAACGAGGAGAGTCAAAGTGAACCAAAGGGTACAATTCTAAAGGGTATGATGAACACAGAGACCTCAGGCTATCTGTACATACATCATTGAATGAGGCAGGGCAGATTGAGAAAGTGGTTTAAAAAGCATAATGGATCATGGGCTTCATAAATAGTGCATAGAATAAAAGCAAGGAACTTATGATGAACTTGTATAAAACACTGATTAGGCCTCAACTGGAGTATTGTGTCCAATTCTGGGCACCGCACTTTAGGAAGGATCTGAAGGCCTTAGAGAGGTGCAGAAAAGATTTACGTGTGTTTCCAGGGATAAGGGACTTCGGTTATGTGGTCTAGTCTGGAGAAACATAGATAGAAAATAGGTGCAGGAGCAGGCCATTCAGCCCTTCTAGCCTGCACCGCCATTCAATGAGTTCATGGCTGAACATGAAACTTCAGTACCCCCTTCCTGCTTTCTCGCCATAACCCTTGATCCCCCGAGTAGTAAGGACTTCATCTAACTCCCTTTTGAATATATTTAGTGAATTGGCCTCAACTACTTTCTGTGGTAGAGAATTCCACAGGTTCACCACTCTCTGGGTGAAGAAGTTTCTCCTCATCTCGGTCCTAAATGGCTTACCCCTTATCCTCAGACTGTGACCCCTGGTTATGGACTTCCCCAACATTGGGAACATTCTTTCTGCATCTAACCTGTCTAAACCCGTCAGAATTTTAAACGTTTCTATGAGGTCCCCTCTCATTCTTCTGAACTCCAGTGAATACAAGCCCAATTGATCCAATCTTTCTTGATAGGTCAGTCCCGCCATCCCGGGAATCAGTCTGGTGAACCTTCGCTGCACTCCCTCAATAGCAAGAATGTCCTTCCTCAAGTTAGGAGACCAAAACTGTACACAATACTCCAGGTGTGGCCTCACCAAGGCCCTGTATAACTGTAGCAACACCTCCCTGCCCCTGTATTCAAATCCCCTCGCTATGAAGGCCAACATGCCATTTGCTTTCTTAACCGCCTGCTGTACCTGCATGCCAACCTTCAATGACTGATGTACCATGACACCCAGGTCTCGTTGCACCTTCCCTTTTCCTAATCTGTCACCATTCAGATAATAGTCTGTCTCTCTGTTTTTACCACCAAAGTGGATAACCTCACATTTATCCACATTATACTTCATCTGCCATGCATTTGCCCACTCACCTAACCTATCCAAGTCACTCTGCAGCCTAATAGCATCCTCCTCGCAGCTCACACTGCCACCCAACTTAGTATCATCCGCAAATTTGGAGATACTGCATTTAATCCCCTCGTCTAAATCATTAATGTACAATGTAAACAGCTGGGGCCCCAGCACAGAACCTTGCGGCACTCCACTAGTCACTGCCTGCCATTCTGAAAAGTACCCGTTTACTCCTACTCTTTGCTTCCTGTCTGACAACCAGTTCTCAATCCACGTCAGCACACTACCCCCAATCCCATGTGCTTTAACTTTGCACATTAATCTCTTGTGTGGGACCTTGTCGAAAGCCTTCTGAAAGTCCAAATATACCACATCAACTGGTTCTCCTTTGTCCACTTTACTGGAAACATCCTCAAAAAATTCCAGAAGATTTGTCAAGCATGATTTCCCTTTCACAAATCCATGCTGACTTGGACCTATCATGTCACCATTTTCCAGATGCACTGCTATGACATCCTTAATAATTGATTCCATCATTTTACCCACTACTGAGGTCAGGCTGACCGGTCTATAATTCCCTGTTTTCTCTCTCCCTCCTTTTTTAAAAAGTGGGGTTACATTGGCTACCCTCCACTCCATAGGAACTGATCCAGAGTCAATGGAATGTTGGAAAATGACTGTCAATGCATCCGCTATTTCCAAGGCCACCTCCTTAAGTACTCTAGGATGCAGGCCATCAGGCCCTGGGGATTTATCTGCCTTCAATCCCATCAATTTCCCCAACACAATTTCCCGACTAATAAAGATTTCCCTCAGTTCCTCTTCCTTACTAGACCCTCTGACCCCTTTTATATCCGGAAGGTTGTTTGTATCCTCCTTAGTGAATACCGAACCAAAGTACTTGTTCAATTGATCCGCCATTTCTTTGCTCCCCGTTATGACTTCCCCTGATTCTGACTGCAGGGGACCTACGTTTGTCTTCACCAACCTTTTTCTCTTTACATACCTATAGAAACTTTTGCAATCCGCCTTAATGTTCCCTGCAAGCTTCTTCTCATACTCCATTTTCCCTGTCCTAATCAAACCCTTTGTCCTCCTCTGCTGAGTTCTAAATTTCTCCCAGTCCCCAGGTTCGCTGCTATTTCTGGCCAATTTGTATGCCACTTCCTTGGCTTTAATACTATCCCTGATTTCCCTAGATAGCCACGGTTGAGCCACCTTCCCCTTTTTATTTTTACGCCAGACAGGAATGTACAATTGTTGTACTTCATCCATGCGGTCTCTAAATGTCTGCCATTGCCCATCCACAGTCAACCCCCTAAGTATCATTCGCCAATCTATCCTAGCCAATTCACGCCTCATACCTTCAAAGTTACCCTTCTTTAAGTTCTGGACCATGGTCTCTGAAATTACTGTTTCATTCTCCATCCTAATGCAGAATTCCACCATATTATGGTCACTCTTCCCCAAGGGGCCTCGCACAATGAGATTGCTAATTAATCCTCTCTCATTACACAACACCCAGTCTAAGATGGCCTCCCCCCTAGTTGGTTCCTCAACATATTGGTCTAGAAAACCATCCCTTATGCACTCCAGGAAATCCTCCTCCACCGTATTGCTTCCAGTTTGGCTAGCCCAATCTATGTGCATATTAAAGTCACCCATTATAACTGCTACACCTTTATTGCATGCACCCCTAATTTCCTGTTTGATGCCCTCCCCAACATCCCTATTACTGTTTGGAGGTCTGTACACAACTCCTACTAACGTTTTTTGCCCTTTGGTGTTCTGCAGCTCTACCCATATAGATTCCACATCATCCAAGCTAATGTCTTTCCTAACTATTGCATTAATCTCCTCTTTAACCAGCAATGCTACCCCACCTCCTTTTCCTTTTATTCTATCCTTCCTGAATGTTGAATACCCCTGAATGTTGAGTTCCCAGCCCTGATCATCCTGGAGCCACGTCTCCGTAATCCCAATCACATCATATTTGTTAACATCTATTTGCACAATTAATTCATCCACCTTATTGCGGATACTCCTTGCATTAAGACACAAAGCCTTCAGGCTTGTTTTATTAACACCCTTTGTCCTTTTAGAATTTTGCTGTACAGTGGCCCTTTTTGTTCTTTGCCTTGGGTTTCTCTGCCCTACACTTTTCCTCATCTCCTTTCTGTCTTTTGCTTTTGGCTCCTTTTTGTTTCCCTCTGTCTCCCTGCATTGGTTCCCATCCCCCTGCCATATTAGTTTAAATCCTCCCCAACAGCACTAGCAAACACTCCCCCTAGGACATTGGTTCCAGTCCTGCCCAGGTGCAGACCGTCCGGTTTGTACTGGTCCCACCTCCCCCAGAACCGGTCCCAATGCCCCAGGAATTTGAATCCCTCCCTGCTGCACCACTGCTCAAGCCACGTATTCATCTGCGCTATCCTGCGATTCCTACTCTGACTATCACGTGGCACTGGTAGCAATCCCGAGATTACTACTTTTGAGGTCCTACTTTTTAATTTAGCTCCTAGCTCCTTAAATTCGTTTCGTAGGACCTCATCCCTTTTTTTGCCTATGTCGTTGGTACCAATGTGCACCACGACAACTGGCTGTTCTCCCTCCCATTTCAGAATGTCCTGCACCCGCTCCGAGACATCCTTGACCCTTGCACCAGGGAGGCAACATACCATCCTGGAGTCTCGGTTGCGGCCGCAGAAACGCCTATCTATTCCCCTCACAATTGAATCCCCTATCACTATCGCTCTCCCACTCTTTTTCTTGCCCTCCTGTGCAGCAGAGCCAGCCACGGTGCCATGAACTTGGCTGCTGCTGCCCTCCCCTGATGAGTCATTCCCCTCAACAGTACCCAAAGCGGTGTATCTGTTTTGCAGGGGGATGACCGCAGGGGACCCCTGCACTACCTTCCTTGCTCTACTCTTCCTGCTGGTCTTCCATTCCCTATCTGGCTGTGGACCCTTTCCCTGCGGTAAGACCAACTCACTACACGTGATACTCACGTCATTCTCAGCATCGTGGATGCTCCAGAGTAAATCCACCCTCAGCTCCAATTCCGCAACGCGGACCGTCAGGAGCTGGAGGCGGATACACTTCCCGCACATGTAGTCGTCAGGGACACCGGAAGTGTCCCTGAGTTCCCACATGGTACAGGAGGAGCATAACACCCGACCGAGCTCTCCTGCCATGTCTTAACCCTTAGATACACTTAAACTGGTAATAACAATGTTAAAAGTTACTGACCAATATAAGAAGAAAAAGAAAAACTACTCACCAATCACCAGCCAATCACTTACCCCCTAGGCTGTGACGTCACCTTTGTTTTTTTGCCTTCTCCCTGTAGCTGCACCGGTATGCCTCTCGCCGACCCCGGACTCGCGCTGCTCCGAGCTCCCGCCTCCTCGACTGACTGCTCGACTCCCGCTGGCCTTTATAGGCCTCTCGCCGACCCCGGACTCGCGCTGCTCCGAGCTCCCGCCTCCTCGACTGACTGCTCGACTCCCGCTGGCCTTTATAGGCCTCTCGCCGACCCCGGACTCGCGCTGCTCCGAGCTCCCGCCTCCTCGACTGACTGCTCCGAGCTCCCGCTGGCCTTTATAGGCCTCTCGCCGACCCCGGACTCGCGCTGCTCCGAGCTCCCGCCTCCTCGACTGACTGCTCCGAGCTCCCGCTGGCCTTTATAGGCCTCTCGCCGACCCCGGACTCGCGCTGCTCCGAGCTCCCGCCTCCTCGACTGACTGCTCCGAGCTCCCGCTGGCCTTTATAGGCCTCTCGCCGACCCCGGACTCGCGCTGCTCCGAGCTCCCGCCTCCTCGACTGACTGCTCGACTCCCGCTGGCCTTTATAGGCCTCTCGCCGACCCCGGACTCGCGCTGCTCCGAGCTCCCGCCTCCTCGACTGACTGCTCGACTCCCGCTGGCCTTTATAGGCCTCTCGCCGACCCCGGACTCGCACTGCTCCGAGCTCCCGCCTCCTCGACTGACTGCTGGGGTTGTTCTCCTTAGAGCAAAGAAGTTTGAGATGAGATTTGATCGAGGCGTTCAGAAACATAAGTGGTCTAAACAGAGTAGCTGGAGAGAAACTTTTCCCATTGGCAGAAGGGTCGAGAACAGAGGACAAGGATTAAAAGTGATTGACACAACCAAGGCTACATGAGAAAAACTTTTTTATGCAGCGAGTGGTTATGATCTGAAATGCATTGCCTGAAAGGGACGTGGGCGAAGATTCAATCATTGCATTCTAAAGGGAATTGGATAAGTACTTGAAGGAAAAAATTCACAGGGCTACGGGGAAGGGCGGAGGACTGGACTAGTTGAAATACTCTTGCAGAGAGCGGCACGGGCTATATGGGCCGAATGGCCCTCTTCTGTGCTGTAACCATTCTATGATTCTATAATACACCAGAACCTGTCTCAGTTATAACTACACAAGACACTATTCCAGTTTATATAACCCCACACACCACGTTAAATATTCACTCCCTCCACCACTGGCGTACTATGTCTGCAGTGATTACTATCTACAAGATGCATTGCAGTAACTCGCCAAGACATCTTCAACAGAACTTTCCAAATCTACGACCTTTTCCAACTAGAAGGACAAGGGCAGCAGGCTCATGCAAACACCATCATCTCCACGTACCCCTCCAAATTACACACCAATCTGGCGTTGAAATTTATTGTCTTTCCTTCATAAACACTGGGCCAAATTCTTCAACTCTCTCCCTAACACTTTGTGAGTACCTTCCCCACACAGTCTGCTGCGGTTCAAGGTGGCAGCTCACCAATTGCTTCTCAAGGCCAATTAGGAAAAGACAATCAATGTTGGCCTTGCCAGCCACACGCACACCCACATGTCAGGAACCAATAAAACAATGTCCCTGTATCAATCGTTACAGTACTAGCCACTACCTCTGTTCGTACTGCACTTGAACTACTAATATTGTACTAGGCCCTGTCTCAGATATTAATGGAATATGCCATGCTTTTGTTCCTATTACAAAAGACCCTGTCTCTGTTTATATTAAGCTAGACAATGGCATTGCTTATATTACAGTAGCCCCATCCTCTCACATTACTGCCTTATACCATGTCTCTTTTTTATATTAGACTAGACCCTGTCACCGTTATTACTGCACTAGACCATGTCTCTCTTTATATTACACTACACGCGATGTCAGTTCTTACTTCTCTAGATCCTATAACTCCCAGGGCAGGTACAGCATGTGTCAGATACAGAGTGGAGCTCCCACTATACTCTCCCATCACACATTCACAGAACAGTAACAGCACGATTTAGATACAGAGTGATGCTCCCTCTATACTGTCCCATCACACACTGCCAGGACAGGTACAGCACGGTTTAGGTACAGAACAATGCGCCCTCCATAACATCCCATCAAACAATTCCCAGGACAGGTAAAGCACGTGTTGGATACAGAGTAAAGATCCCTTCAAACTTTCCCATCAAAAAATCCCATGCCATTTAATGCACAGGTCACATTTTTGAATAAAGCTCCCTCTGTGCACTCCAATCAATTTGGTCCGAGGCATATCCTTATGGCTGAGGGAAATATTTTGTTAGATGTTGACATCTAGTTGTGGGGGAATGTCAATGATCCATTCTTGAGATATAGGAGGAAAATGGAAAATTGAGAGGCAGAGGATACACAAATCTCCACTATCACCTTTGTGATGTTGCTGTACATGCTGACGAGAAGCAATCTTTCGCCTTTCTGTCCGTGGGTATCATCTTTACTTTATTCTCCTATAATGTAGAGGAATGTACGAAAAACAATTGTTCCTGGAATTTGTTGAGAGATTTGCATTTCTCTCTGTCTTTATTTCTATGCTTTGCTGGTGGGGAAACGGTTATTGTGTCTCTGTCGCTCAATGATCTAATCTGGGACTTCTATTTCTGTGTTTATTTACATAAACGCCTCACTGCTGGCCATGAAGTGTTCATGGCAGGAAAATCAGATCAACAGAATCACTTATTGATCAGCCTCAACTCACAACAATGGCTTATTTTAAGAATATTGACAGTGGGTATACAGAAGTAGAAATATGTCGAACAGCGACGTTAGCTGCAGTTTTGTTCAATTGCAACAGATGTGATTTATATCAAAGGGAATAAATATTAAAATGAATAATTCAGTTCTGAAAATTCTGCTGCTGAAATCAGTGGAACATCTCTGAACAGACTGTTATTCCACTGGATCTCCATTTAATGGAATATTTAACTAACTGAAACTAAGCAATTTAAACCAGTGACCAGAGGAGTACCGGCAATCACAGCATTATCTGAGCATTTCACATATCGCAGCTTGTATTTTGAAATGTTGACATTTAGAAACACTTTGCATTTATATAGCGCATTTCATGATCTCATGATGTCCCAAAATGATTTACAGACAATTAATTACTTTGGAAGTGTGGTCACTGTTGTAATGTAGGCAACGTGGCAGCCAATTGGTGCACATCAAGATCACGCAAAGAGCAATGAAATAATAATCAGGTCATCTATTTTTCAGAAGTTCGTTAAGGGATAAATATTTGCGCTGTAAACCCTGGAGAACTCCTCTGCACTTCAATATAGTGCCATGAGTCCTTTAAATCCACCTGAGCGGAAAGATGGGGCTCAATTTAATGTCTGCCCCGAAAGACGGCACCTCTGACCGTGCAGCATTCCCTCAGTACTGGCACCGGGCGTGTCGGCATAGATTATGTGCTCAGGTCTCTGGAGTGGGGTTTAGTATCTGTGACCTTCTGAATTAGAGGCGAGAGTGATCCCACTGAGCCAAGGCTTGAACATGTCACAGCTTGTTTTTTAAAATGTTGCCATTCAGCTCATCGTGTCTGAAGTTCAAGGACTGAGTTCAGTCTGACTCCGATTGGTTTATTATCAGGAGCGAGTTCGCTTATCTTGCTTGGGATGTCATTCCCTCACTGGTATTTCCACTGGGTCCATGTAAAAGTGTCAGCGATTCCGCAAGGAACATCTGGAAGTGCCCGAAGCACAAGGACTCACGGAACCTGAATGTTACACTGTGTCAGATGCACTATCAGTGCAGCTGGAAGCTGGGACTGTTCTGCTTAGAGCCGAGCAGGTTATGGGCCACTTAATAGAGGTGTTCAAAATCAGTCAGAATTTTGTTCGGGTAAATTGACATATACTCCATCACTCCGTTCCTCCATCCCCATCACGCTCCACCCATCTCCACTTCACTCCCTCCCTTCATCGCTCCCTCCCACCATCTCTTACACCCTCCACCCGTCTCTCCTTCCCTCCCTCCGTCCATCCCTCCCGCCCTCCATACCTCCATATGTCGCTCCGTCAATCTCTCCCTCCCTGCACACTTCCCTCCCTGGCTCCGTCCATTCCTCACCACTCCATCACTCCACCGCTCCCTTGCTCCACTCCTCCCTCCCGCCATCCCTCCCTCAGGCCAACCGATTATTATTATTTCCCTTTGCAGTTTATCTGCTCCCATCGATGAGGATTCATCAGATGGAATTTTCTGCACCCAATTCCTTCAGCGAGCTTTAATATATATTATCAAATAAGAGAGAGAGCGATGGCTAATATATATATATATTTAATCCCCCTGCCTAAAAACACTGACACGTAATAAAATGGCGACCTTTCTGGAGAGGGAGTTGGCTGGGGAACTGGCACTGGGTAGAAATTCTAGTTGGGGCAGTCAGGATATTTTCCGTTATTTAAATAAAAAAGATAAAGGTAAGAATTAAATAAATTATTTTAAGACATCGTCGACTTCAGAAGCTCATTTTTCCTCCCCCTTCTCGCTGTTGAGGACGGGCCATTGCCCGCCTGGAGCTCGCTGCCATTCTGTGTACGGGATGGTAGGATTCAAACTCTCTCTACGCGGACAGATTTGGAGAAGCTGGGGTTGTTTTCCTTACAACACAGAAGGTTTCAGGGGAGATTTTCCAGATTGATACCAGGGATAAATGACTAGAAATACTAGTTCAGCCCTAGCTGGAGTACTGTGTCCAATTCTGCGCACCACACTTTAGGAAGGACGTGAAGACTTTCGAGAGGATGCAGAAGAGATTTAATGGAAATGCATCCATTATGGGCGATTAAAATTATTTGGAGAGACTGGAGAATTCTCGGGCTGCTCTCCTTAGAGCAGAGAAGGCTAAGAGGAGATTTAGTAGATTATAAGAACACAAGAACATAAGAAAGAGGAGCAGGAGTGGGCCATACGGCCCCTCGAGTCTGCTGCAACATTCAATACGATCATGGCTGATCTGATCATGGACTCAGATCCACTTACCCGCCCGTTCCCGCTAAACCCATATCCCCTTATCGTTTAAGGAACTGTCTATTTCTGTCTTAAATGTATTCAACGTCCAAGCTTCCACAGCTCTCTGAGGCAGCGAATTCCACAGATTTACAACCCTCTGAGAGAAGAAATTTCTCCTCATCACTGCTTTTAATGGGCGGCCCCTGCTCTAAGTTTGTACCCTCTAGTTCTAGTCTCCCGCATCAGTCGAAACATCCTCTCTGCATCCACTTTTTCAAGCCCCTTCATAAACATATACCTTTTGACAAGATCACCTCTCATTCTTCTGAATTCCAATGAGTAGAGGGCCAACCGACTCAACTTTTCCTCAAAAGTCAACCCCCTCATTCGCGGAATCATCTGAGTGAACATTCTCTGAATTGCCTCCAAAGCAAGTTTATCCTTTCGTAAATATGGAAACCAAAACTGCACGCAGTATTCCAGGTGTGATCACAACAATACCTTATATAGCTGTAGCAAGACTTCCCTGCTTTTATACTCCATCTCTTTGCAATAAAGGCCAAGTTACCATTGGCCTTCCTGATCACTTGCTGTACCTGCATACTATCCTTTTGTGTTTCATGCATAAGTACCCCCACGTCCCACTACGTGGTGGCATGTTGCAATATTTCTCCATTTAAATAATAAATTGCTGTTTGATTTTTTTTCTGCAAAGTGCATGACTTCACACATTCCAACATTGTGCTCCATCTGCCAAGTTTTTCCCCACTCACATAACCTGTCTATGTCCTTTTGCAGATCGTGTGTGTCCTCCTCACACATTGCTTTTCCTCTCATCTTTGGATTGTCAGCAAACTTTGCCACGTTACACTCAGTCCCATCTTCCAAGTCGTTAATGTAGATAGTAAATAGTTGGGGTCCCGGCACTGATCCCTGCACACCCCATAATTTCCGGTTGCCAACCAGAGAATGACCCATTTATACCGAATCTCTGTTCTCTGTTAATTAACCAATCCTCTATCCATGCTAATATATTACCCGCAACCCCGTGAACTTTTATCTTGTGCAGTAACCTTTTACGTGGCACCTTGTTAAATGCCTTCTGGAAGACAAAATACACCACACCCACTGGTTCCCTTTTATCAACCCTGTTCACTACATACTCAAATAAATCCAGCAAATTATTCAAACATTACTTCACCTTCATAAATCCATGCTGCCTCTGCCAGACCGAATTTTGCTTTTCCAAATGTCCTGCTACTGCTTCGTTAATAATGGACTCCAACATTTTTACAAGCAAGATTAGTTCTAGGCATTAGGGGCTTCAATTAATGTGCAGAAACTGGAGAAGATGGCATTGTTCTACTTAGGAGGAGAGAAGTTAAAGTGGAGATTTGATAGACGTGTTTAAACTCATCAAGGGTTTAGATCAGTGGTTCTCAACCAGTGTTCCGCGGCACATTGGTGTGCCGTGAACCCTTCACAGGTGTGCCACCAAATTGTGTAAAAGTATGGTGGACTTTAGCTAATTTTACAATGAAACACAAACCACTTAACTCTGAAACAGAAGGTTAGGGGGAGAGAGAGAGATAGGCAGACACTTATGCACATATGTCATCTACCTATATGTATGACGCCACTGCTGTAATAAACATTGCCAATATTGACAAATAACTATCTATTTATCTATACTATTGTCAAGACACTATGTTCTAGAGTTGTACAAGTAATAATGACAAGAGACAACACACACAAACAACTTATATGACCATACTCAGAACAAAATCCTTTGGAAAATGTGTTTCCCTTTAGTACTGAACACCGCCATCCACCACCCTCCCTCTCTCATTCCCTTACTCCCTCCCATTGATAATAGAGAAGTGTGAGTGCCTCCCATCGAATGAGACTGTGTGTGTGTGTGTGTGTATGTATAAGCATGTATATTTATGTTTGTGTGTGTAAGTGGGTCTGTACCAAGGGCGTAGCCAGGGGGCAGTTGGGTCATGGCCACACCCAATCCAAAATAATAGTATTAAATTGTTCATGTGAAAAGCTTACAATGTCATTATTATATAGGATGAAAGAAATGACAGACGAGTCTAACACATATGCAGTAAAAGGTGTAGTTTTTATAATAAAATGTTAAAAACTATTTAATTACATTTAACCACATTCTACTTTCTATTTTGTTATTGTTGTTTATTGATCTGCAGCTTGATGTGTGGCCGGGACTGGCGACATCTTTGATGCTTTGACCTGATACAGCGCCAATAAGTGGCTCCTTTGATGTAGGCGACATCCAATTTGAACAGGCCTCGCAACCCTAGCGGTTACTTTGATTTCTGAGAGTTGGCTTTTAGCATATTTTGATCATAGTCAAAATCAAAATTTCCTGTTCAACTCAAGGTTCGTTTCTGTCTGGACTCTCTGGAGTTTGGAAATTGGAAGTCTCAGTTCGTGTCTGCCTGGAGTTTGGATCATTCAGCCGAATAAAGTTTGTCCCCGCAATGGACAAATTCATTTTAAGAAAACGTAAAAATGAGCAAGGAGATGTCAATGACAGTGCCACTAAAAGTGGCGCTAATAGGCCGACAACCAAAGCCAGTACAAGTGGCGCCGAACCAAATCCTAAAAAATCCAAAATTCATCGTCAATATATGGAGGATTGTTTGAGGTTCAGTTTTTCATGGACAGGATAAGAAGAATGTCCCATTCCATTGTGTGTTTGTGCAGAAAACAACTGTAGAACAGTGCAATGGTTCACAGTAAATTGAAACGTCATTTTACTCCGAAGCATGCACATCTTTCAACAAAAGATCAGAGTTATTTTAGGAAATTAATGTTGACGCAATCAAAAGAAGTGAAATATTTTGAAAAAAATGTTAAGAGTGTTAGATAAGGTTCAAATTGCTTCTTATGAAGTTGCTGAATTAACAGCGCAGAAAATGAAGTCTTATACTTTAGCTGAGTCACTTATTTTGTCTGCAAGTCGTAAAATTGCCAAAATATTGTTTGGTGATGCAGCAGAACAAGACATTGCAAAGATTCCGCTGTCTGATGATACAATTCGGAGAAGCATAAATGAAATGTCACCTTACATTGAAGAAAATGTAGCCAAGAAGCTGACAAACTCGAATTTAGCTCTGCAAATCGCCGAGTCCACCGACATTAGTGGTAAAGCACAATTATTAGCATCTGTTCGCTTCATTCATGAAAACGAGATATTTAACCAATTTCTGTGCTGTAGAGAACTTCCAGAAAATACTAGAGGTCAAGGCATATTTGATTCTGTGAATTCATAATTAGAAGACTTGAAAATTTTATGGGACTCATGTGCTTGGACCTGCACGGACAGTGCTCAATCTATGGTGAGATGTGTCAAAAGATTCAATATGCTCACAAAAAAACATAATCCAAATATATTATTCACCCATTGCTTTTTGCAGAGAGAAGCACTTGCTGCAAAGACATTACTGCTAGAATTAAAATCTGTGTTAGATCAAGTTGTTAATATTGTAAATTATATAAATTCAAAATCTTTAAAAACTTGCTTGTTTAAACAGCTCTGCAAAGCTATGGATGCACAGCACGAATGTTTACTTTTGCATACAGATGTAAGATGGCTTTCAAGGAGGAAAGTCTTATGTCGTGTATTTGAACTTAAAGAAGAATTGTCAGTATTTTTTGAAAGAGAAGGAAACGATACCTTTTGCAAATACCTTAAGAGTGAAATGTGGTGTGCTAAGTTAGCATATTTGGCAGCTATATATAATTGTCTTTGCAGCGTTAATACCAGTATGCAAGGGCGAAATGAAAACATTCTCACCTCTGCAGACAAGCTATTAGCTTTTCAGAAAAATAATTATAGCTGGAAAAAGAGAGCAACAGAACAAAATCTTTAAATGTCC
The DNA here is from genome assembly GCF_044704955.1 of Pristiophorus japonicus. Taxonomy (NCBI): domain Eukaryota; kingdom Metazoa; phylum Chordata; class Chondrichthyes; family Pristiophoridae; genus Pristiophorus; species Pristiophorus japonicus. Next base: position 193,817 of record NW_027254412.1, on the reverse strand, counting down.
CCTTTGATAACAAATCACAGTATTAAAAGTTTGCTCCTATCCTGATGGAGCATTTGGCATCACTGGAAGACAACTTCAAAAAATATTTTCTATCTTTGGATGTAGAGAAGTATGATTGGGTAAGAAATCCATTTTCTCCAACTAGTACGTCAGATTTTGATTTGACATTGCAAGAAGACGAAGAATTAATTACTATTTCTATAGACCACGGTCTTAAAATGAAACATTCAGATATGTTTATTGATGCATTCTGGATTTCTATTAAAGAAGAATATCCTGCAATATCAAAAAAAAGCTTTGATAATTCTGATGCAGTTTTCAACATCATATCTCTGTGAATTAGGATTCTTAACTCTTACGAACATCAAATGCAAAAAAAGGGAAACATTTAGCGAACTTGAACACGAAATGAGAGAGGCCTTATCGGTTATAGGCCCTAATATCAGTGACAGAACTAAAAAACGTCAGGCTCAAGTAGCACATTAAAATACTAATTAATCTGTAATTAATGTGAGGAATTATTATTATAGTTTATTATTGTATTGTTTCATTCAGAATAAAAAATAATTAATAACATACATGTATCCAATGTTGTATATCTCATATACTGTGACTAATAAAATGTTTTTTAAATTTTCTGAAACTTGATTTTTTAACCTTTTAATCCCTTCAAGTGTGCACCAAAAGTTCTAGTATACGAAATTGTGCCGCGAATACAAGAAGTTTGAGAACCACTGGTTCAGATGTAAGGTGATTGATTCAGATGTAAGGTGATTGACTAAAGAACCAGAGGCGATATTTGGACGAAATTTTTTATGCAACCACTGGTTAGGATTTGGGTTGTACTGCCTGATAGGGTGGCAGATATATAATCAATAGTTGCCCTCAATATAAAATTGTACAAATACTTGAATGAGGAAAAAATCCAGAGATATAGGGAAAGTGCGCTGGAGTGGGACTAACTGGATTGCTCTTCAAGAGAGATAGCAGAGATTTTTGGGCTGAATGGCCACCTTCTGTGCCATACTAATCTATGAATGACCATAACATGGTTGAATTTCAAACTCAGTTGGAGGGTGAGAGAGTTGGTTCTCAAAGCAGTATCCAAAGCTTATATAAAGGAGACTACAAAGGTCTGAGTGCAGTGCTTGCTAAAGCGTACTGGGAAAATAGATAAAAGTATGGGACGGTTGATGAGCAGTGGCAGACATTTAACGAGATATTTCATAACTCGCAACAAAAATATATACTAATGAGCAGGCAAGACTGAAAGAGTAGGGATAACCATCCGTGGCTAACTAACGAAATAAGAGATGGTGTCAAATTGGAAACAAAGGCATACAATGTGGCCAAGACTAGTGGGAGCCGAGAGGATTGGGAAACTTTATAAAGCCAGCAAAGAACAACTAAACAAATTATAAAGAGAGAGAAGACAGATTAGGAAAATAAACCAGCACGAAATATAAAAACAGATGGTAAGACTTTCCACATGTACATAACGCAAAAGAGATGCTAAACTAAATGTTGGTAAACAAGAGGATCTGACTGGGGAATTAATAATGGAGAGCAGGTAAATGGCAGACGCATTGAACAAATATTTTGTATCGGTCATCACGGAAGCAGACACTAAAAACATCCAAATAGTGGAAAATCAATGTACTATATGGAGGGAGGAAATTATTACAATTATTATCACTAATGAAGTAATACTCGGTAGAATAATGGGATTTAAGGCAGACAATTCCCCAGGACTTGGTGGCTTACATCCAAAGGTCCTGAAAAAAGTGGCTGCAGAGATGGTGATGCATTGGTTGTAATCTACCAACATTCCTTTGCTTCTGGGGCGGTCCCAGCGGATTAGAAAACTGCAAATTTAGTGCTCCTATTTTAAAAAATAGGCAGACAGAAGGCAAGCAACTATAGACTAGTGAGCCGAACATCTGTCATTGGGAAAATGCTGGAGTCCATTCAGAAAGCAGTAGCGGGACATTTGGAAGAGCATAATTCAATCAAGCACAGTCAGCATGGTTTCGTGAACGGGAAATCAAGTTTGACAAATTTGGTGGAGATCTTTGAGGATGTAACGAGCAAGTTGGATAAAGGGGCTCCATTGGATGTAGTTTATTTGGATTTCCAGAAGGCATTCGATAAGATGCCACATAAAAGGTTACTGCACGATAAACGTTCACGGCGTTGGGGTTAATATATGGATAGAGGATTGGCTAACTAACAGATCGGAGAGTCGGGATATATTGGTCAATTTCCATTTGGCAAACAGTAACTCGTGGTGTGTCGCAGGGATCAGGGTTGGAACCTCAACTATTACAATCGCTCATAATAAATTGGATGAAGGCCTGCAGTGTAATATAGCCAGTTTGCAAATGTTACAAAGATAGGGATAGGTGGGAAAGAAAATTGTGAGGAGGATACAAAAAATCTGCAAAGGAATATGGACAGACTAAGTTCATGGGCAAAACTGTGCAGGATATTGATGATGCCACAGCGAGAATACTGCGTCCAGTTTTGGTCTCTGTATTTAAGAAAGGATATATCTGCATTGGAGGCATTTCAGTGAACATTGATTCCAGAGCTGAGGGGGTTGACTTATGAAGATGGGTTGAGTAGGTTGGGCCTATACACATTGGAATTCAGAAGATGAGAGGTGATCTTATTGAAACTTATAAGATAATAAGGGTGTTCGACAAGATGAATGCAGAAAGGATATTTCCACTCAGGGGAAAATAAAACTAGGGGACACAGTCTCAGAATAAGGAGCCGCCCATTTAAAACTGAGATGAGGGGAATTTCTTCGCTTAGAGTGTTGTAATATGTGGAATTCTCAGCCCCAGAGAGTTGTGGAGGCTAAGTCATTGAATATATTTAAGGTGGAGATAGAAATATCTTTGAACAATAAGAGAACAAACGGTTATGTGGATAGAAACATAGAAACATAGAAAATAGGTGCAGGAGTAGGCCATTCGGCCCTTCTAGCCTGCACCGCCATTCAATGAGTTCATGGCTGAACATGCAACTTCAGTACCCCATTCCTGCTTTCTCGCCATACCCCTTGATCCCCCGAGTAGTAAGGACTTCATCTAACTCCTTTTTGAATATATTTAGTGAATTGGCCTCACCAACTTTCTGTGGTAGAGAATTCCACAGGTTCACCACTCTCTGGGTGAAGAGTTTCTCCTCATCTCGGTCCTAAATGGCTTACCCCTTATCCTTAGACTGTGACCCCTGGTTCTGGACTTACCCAACATTGGGAACATTCTTCCTGCATCTAACAGGTCTGAACCCATCAGAATTTGAAACGTTTCTATGAGGTCCCCTCTCATTCTTCTGAACTCCAGTGAATACAAGCCCAGTTAATCCAGTCTTTCTTGATAGGTCAGTCCCGCCATCCCGAGAATCAGTCTGGTGAACCTTCACTGCACTCCCTCAATAGCAAAAATGTCCTTCCTCAAGTTAGGAGATCAAAACTGTACACAATACTCCAGGTGTGGCCTCACCAAGGCCCTGCACAAATGTAGCAACACATCCCTGCCCCTGTACTCAAATCCCCTCGCGATTAAGGCCAACATGCCATTTGCTTTCTTAACTGCCTGCTGTACCTGCATGCCAAAAAACATCTGCCGAAACCCAGGATTGAACAAGGGACCTTTAGATTTTCAGTCTAACGCTCTTCCAACTGTGATATTTCGGCTGGCATTTCGGATCGTAAAGAGGTGCAGCTGAGTCCATAATCAGATCAGCCATGATAGTAAATTGCAGAGCAGGATCGAGGGACCAGGTGACCTACTCCTGCTCCTATTGCTTATGTTATTTTGTTTTTATTACACTTGGCACTATCTTTGTTGAAATTACACTAAACCTTGTCGTTGTTTAATTACATTAGGCCCTCTCTCTGTTTATATTACACTTGGCCCTGTCTTGGTTTATATTACACTAGATCTTGTCTCTGTTTATAATACACTAGGCCCTGTCTCTGTTTATATTTACTAGGCCCTGTCTGTCTTTATATTACACGAGGCCCTGTCTCTGTTTATGTTATGCTGGACCCTGTCTCCATTTATATTCCACTAGGCCCTGTCTCTGTTTAGGTTACACTCGACCCTGTCTCCCTCTATGTTACACTAGGCCCTGTCTGCCTTTATGTTAAACTGGGCCATGTATCTTTTGACTTCACAACACAATGTCTGTTTGTGTCAACCGGGGCTCAGTGTTTCTCACTTTTGCCTTAGTCTCAGATAGTTTTGGGATAAACTCCCACTCCAAGGATTATATCTCTATTTATTGTACAACAGACATGGTTGTCAGTTATTTCTGCATTCGACCATGCGTCTGTAAGATAGACAGAAGATATATCGACGGTGGATAGATATTAATATAAATAAAGATATATATGCGTGAGGGTGGGAGGATGCAATACTTTTTTCGTTGGAACATACGTTTAATTTCGTTACTAGCTAGCAAGAGTTGTGTGCAAAGTAATTTAGATCTGTTATTGCATCGGTAATATTTGTGTTGCGAGGATGGGCTGATTCTTGTAACAATCTCCCAGAGATGGACTGGGATTGAGGGACAGCACTGAAGGTGAGCAATCCACTGCACTTTGAACTACTTAGTGGCACTCTGTGTGTTATCTCACCCTTCTCTGCTCTAAGGATAAGAACCCCAGCTTCTCCTGTCTCTCCACATAACCGAAGTACCTTATCCCTGGAAGCACACGTAAATCTTTTTGCACCCTCGCTAAGGCCTTCATATCCTTACTAAAGCGCGGTGCCCAGAATTGGACACAAAACTTCATTTGATGCATAATCAGTGTTTTAAACAGGTTCGTCATAATTTCCTTGCTTTTGTATTCTATGGCTCTATTTATGAAGCCCAGGATGAAGTATGCTTTTCAAAACACTTTCTCAACCTGTCCTGCCACATTCAATGATTTGTGCACATATATCCCCAGGTCTCTGTGTTCATCACACCTTTTAGAATTGTATCCTTTAGTATATTTTGCCTCTCCTCATTCTTCCTATCAAAAAGTATCACTTCACAATTTTCTGTTTTTTATTTGCCACGTGTCACACACTGCCAGGGCAGGTACAGCACAGTTTAGGCACCGACTAATGCTCCCTCTACAAAGTCCCATCAAACAATCGCAGGGCAGATACAGCACGGGTTAGATATAGCGTAAAGATCTACACTATCCCATCAAATACTCCCATGTCATTTAATGCACAGTTTACATTTGGATTAAAACTCCCTCTGTGCACTCCGATCAATTTGTTCTGAGGCATATCCTTATGGCTGAGGGTAATCTTTTGTTAGCTGTTGACATTTATTTGTGGGGAAATGTCAATGAACAATTCTTGAGAGACGGAACCGAAAATGGAAATAGGAGAATGAGACGAGACATGTGATGTTGCTGTTCATGCTAACGAGAAGGAATATTTCCCCATTCTCTCCATGGGTATCATTTTTACTTGATTCGAATATAATTTAGTGAAATGTACCAAAAAACAATTGTTACTGGAATCTGTTGAGACATTTCCATTTCTGTCCATCTTTATTTCGATGCTGTATTGGTGGGGAAACATTTGTTGTGTCTCTGTCGCTCAATACTCTAATCTGGGGCTTCTATTTCTGTGTTTATTTACAGAAACGCCTCACTGGTTGCCATGAAGTGTTCATGGCAGCAAAATCAGAATAACAGAGTTGCTTATTGATTAGACTCAACTCAGAACAATGGCTTATTTTAAGCATATTGACAGTAGATTGGTACCTGCATGAGGTATTTCATTTAATGAGGAGAGACCGCAGAAGATGGGATTGTTATCCTTAGAGCAGAAATGGTTAAGAGGAGATGTAGTAGATTATCATCAGGCATGAGAGACTTCAGTTAATGTTGAGTTGCGGTCGAAGACCAGCCATGCTCTTCCTGAATGGCGGAGCAGGCTTGAGGGGCCGAATGGCCGACTCTTGCACCTCATTGTCATGTCCTTATTTTCTTAAACAGAGGCTGTGTGTACTGCAGTTTAACTCAGACAGAACCTAGTGTAATATAAACCAGGTCATGAATTATATAAACAGAGAAATATCTGTTTCAGTAATAATTGATATTGCGACTTATGTAATATAAACGGAGAAATGGTCAGATATAATTTAACTAAAATATGTTCTGGTGCAGGAATAACTGGGACTGGGTCATGTGTAATATAAACAGGGACATGGTCCTGTATAATATAAACTGAGATTAGGTAAAGTACATTAATAACTTAGACAGTTATGTCCAGCCTCAGTTATACTGATCTGGAGAATGCCTCTGTTAAAAGTACAGCAGGACATGTTTTAGTTTTTGCTGTAATAGAACGTGTCTCTGTTTATATTACAGTAGGTCCAGTCTCTGTTTATATTACAGTAGACATTGTCTCAGTTTCTATTACACTGGACAATATCTCTGTTTATATTGCACTAGAAAATGTCTCTGGTTATATTACACTAGACACTGTCTCAGTATATTTACACTAGATAATGTCTCCGTTTATATTACAGTATACAATCTCTCTGTTTATATTACACGAGACAATGTGCATGTTTACATTGCCCGAGACAATGTTTCTGTTTATATTACACAAGACAATGTCCCTGTTTATATTACACAAGATGATGTCTCAGTTATTACTGCACCAGACCATATCGCAGGTATATTAGACTAGCTCCTGTCTCCATCAGTACTGTACTAGACTCTTTTTCTGATAATATTGCACAATGTCCTGCCTCATTCATCATTGCACTAGACCTGGTCACTAGTTATTTTACACTATGTTCTGCATCTGTTCATATTACACTGGGCTATGTGTCAATTATTACTGCACTAAGCCATGTCTCTGTTTATATTACACAAGGCTCTCTCTGTTAGTATTGCATGAGAACACGTGTCTCTTTATATTACACTAGGCTCTGTCTCAGTTATCACTGCACTTGACCATGCATGTGATTAAATTTCACTCAGACTTGTCTCATTTTACATTACACGATACCCTGCTAAGTTATTATTGCACTGGACCGTACCTCTGTTCATATAGCCTTAGATTAAATACTGTCTCATTTATTGCTGCACTCGGCTATGTATCTTTCATATTACACGAAACCTTGCCTCAGTTATAATGCACGAGGAAATGCCTATGTTTATAGTACACTGGACACTCTCAGTTATTACAATCTATACCGTGTCGCTATTTATATTACACTAGGCACTGTCGCACTTATTACTACACGAGACGATGTCTCCTCTTTTTATTGCTCTAGGTCTTGTCTCTCTTATTAATGGATTAGACCATTCTTCTGTTTAAGTTACACAATACACTTTCTCAATTAGTACTGAACTATACCATTCCTCTAATCAATTAGATGATGGATGATCGGCATCTTAACTCCATCGACCAGCATTGGTTCCGTCATCTGTAATATCCTAAACGAACCAAAATCTACCAATCAATCTCTGGCAGCAATCAGAAAATAATACCTCTGCCTGTTATAGCCTTCCCTTTATGAAGGGATTTGATAGGGTTAAAAGTGAGACAGTGTTTTCACTGACAGGAGTGTCGGTAACCAGAGGACACAGATTTAAGATCATTTGCAAAGAAAAACAGAAGGGAGATGAGGAGATGGTTTAATATAGCAATGGCTCTGATTTCGAATGCAGAAGGTATACACTATCTTCCGTTTTTATAAATGGAGACGTAGGATGCAAATGAAAGGAACTTATTGCTAAGCATTTGTAAAACATTGTTTATTGTGAGCGTCACATTTTAGGAACGATTGCACGGCCTTGGAAAGGGTGCAGCGGGAATTTACTAGAATAGTACCTTGGATGAAATACTTCAGTTAACTTAAGACAATCAGGGCATTTGGATTGTTGTCATTAGCGCAGAGAAGGGTAAAAGGAGCTTTTATAAACACGTTCAAATTCGTGAATGGTTCTGACACTTTAAATAAGAAGATCATTTTTCATTGGCTGACGGGTCTGTAACCAGAGGATACTGATTTAAGGAACGTGGCAAAAGAGCCAGAGGCGAAATGAGGAAAAAGAAGTACACAACGAGCTGTTATGATCTGGAATACACTATCTGATAGGGTGCTGGAAGCAGTTCAGGTAATAAGTTTCAAAAGGGAATTGGGTAAATAATTATATTTGAAAAAATGCAGGGATATTGGGAAATAGCAGGGGGAGTGGGACCAATTGCTTAGCTATTTTAGCTTCGTGTCAGCACAGGCACAAGTGGGCTGAATGTACACATTATCTGCTGTATCATTCTTCCATTTTGTGTTTCTATAACTACATCATGTCTAGGTTCATATTACACTGAGACCCTTCTCTGTTTATAAAACACTAAATCCTGCCGCAGTTATTATTGCAATGGACAAGGAATATTTTTGAATCACGCTAGGATCTAAGAATATAAGAACAAAATAAATAGGAGCAGGAGTAGGCCAATTGGCTCCTCGAGCCTGCTCTGCCATTTAATCATGGCTGATCTGATCATGGACCCAGCTCCAATTCCCTGCCCGTTCCGCATAACCCTTTATTCCATTATCGCTCTAAGATCTGTCCATCTCTGTCTCACATATATTCAATGACCCAGCCTCCACAGCTCTTTCTGGCAGAGAATTCCATAGCTTTACAACCCTCTAAGAGAAGAAATTCCTCCTCATCTCTATTTAAACTGGGCAGCCCCTTATTCTGAGAATAAGCCCCCTAGGTTTAGTTTCCCCTATGAGTGGAAATATCGTCTCTGCATCCATCATGTCGAGCCCCCTTATATGTTTCGATAAAAACACCTCTCATTCTTCTGAATTCCAACAAGTATAGGCCCAACCTACTCAACCTTTATTCATAAGACAACCACCTCACCTTCAGAATCAACCGGGTGAGCCTTCGCTGAACAGCCTCCAATGCCACTATCTCTGTTTATATTACATTACACCCTTTATCCGTCATTCCTGACATAGACCATGTCTGCATTATATTATAATATACCCCGTCTGTCTTCATATTATACAAGACCTTGTCTAAAATATTCGTGCACTGGACGCTGTCACTATTTATTGTACAACAGACCCTGCCTCAGTTATTTCTGTGCTTGTCCATGCGTCTGTTACTTAAGCAGAAGATTTAAAGAGGGATCGATAGATATTAATATAAATAAAGATGTATGTGTTTGTGGGTTTGAGGATACAATACTTTTTTGGTTTGAAGTATTTGTTTAGTTTTGTTAACAACTATCAACAGCTGTGTGCAATTACTAATTGATCTGGTATTGTGTCGGTTATATTCGTGTTGATAGGATGGGGTGAATTTTGTAACAATTTCCTGGAGATGGACTGGGGTTGAGGGACAGGACTGAAGGTGAGCAATTCACTGCAATTTGCACTACTTATTGGCACTCTGTGTGTTAAAAGTTACTAATTGTCACTTGTTTTGTCCTGTGCCAATTCCTCCCTGTTCTTTAATATTAAGGAATGTTTTTCCTCCAGTATTTCCTATTTAGCTGTCCCGTGACCCACTGATTGCGTCAGACAGGGCCTGGAACCGTGACGTCACAGCACTGTCGAATGGTCGGCCGCGTGGTGCTAATATCCACCGGAAAAAATGTCTCATCTGGTTGAGAAGAACAACTGAAAAGAGTATGTGTATCTGCATGTGTGTGTGTGTATGTGGGTACAAAACACATCATTCATAATGTGTGCATTCCACAAAGATAAATGATACGCTTCAACCATTATTTTTCAGCAATTTATTGTATTCAAAATGCAATTGCAGGTCGTTAATACCTTTACCATTTATTGATAACCCATTGTTTTGTGTGTTCTTGTTTAGAAAGTTTTGTCACACTGACCATTTCTTTACCAAGGTGACCAAGTCTATCCGCAATATTCAGTGGGAAAGGGGATTAAATCACACCGAGGATAATGAGCAGCCACCCACCTGTCTCTGCGCTTTACTGGCCAGTGATCACCACACCATCACACAGATGCTGCTGAGATTTAACTCTACTGTGTAAGTGATGGTAAAAATGAAAATGCACCTGTACCTGGCAAGAGGTTAGCAAATCTGTAATTATCTAACTTATTGCTTCTCTCATTACACCACACCCCGTCCCAGTTTTTAATGCACAATACCCAGGCTCAGTTCATATGGTTGATGTGGTCCACTTCCATAAATTGCCTTGATAATATATTTGCCAGCAAAGTTGAAACCAATAGAATAAAAAGGACAGTGGCAGCATGGATATGAAATTGGTTGAGTATCAGGAATCAGACAGTCGTGTTTTTTTTTGACCAGCGGAAGGTATGCAGAGGTATTCTGCAGTGGTTCATACTAGGAACTTTGCTTCTTTTGATTTGTATTCATGACATGGATTTTGGTGTACGGGGCACAATTCCAAACTTTTCAGATGACTCAAAGTTTGGAAGCATAGTGAACAGTGAAGAGGGTACTGATGACTGCAAGAGGACATAGAGGTGATGGTGGAATGGGTGGACATGTGTCAAACTAAACGGAGAACATTTTAAAGTGATACATTTTGTTGGGAGGAAGGAGAGGCAAAATAAACGAAAGGGTAGAATTCTAAAGGGCGTGATGAACAGAGAGACGTTGGGGTATGTGTGCAAAAATTATCGAAGGTGGCAGGGCAGGTTGAGAAAGTGGTTTAAAAAGCATACGGAATCCTGGGCTTCATTAATAGAGGCATAGAATACAAAAGCAATGACCAACCTGTATAAAACACTGGTTAGTCCTCAACTGAGTATTGTTTCCAATTCTGCACACCGCACTTTAGGAAGTATGTGAAGGCCTTAGAAAGGGTGCAAAAAGATTTACGTGTTGTTCCAGGGATAAGGTACTTCAGTTATGTGGCTAGACAAGAGAAGATGGGGTTGTTCTCCCTAGAGCAGAGAAGGTTGAGATGAGATTTGTGAGAGGTGTTCAGAATCATAAGGGCTCGAGACAGAGTAGCTGCCTAGAAACTGTTCCCATTGACGTAAGAGTCGAGAACGGAGGACACAGATTTAAGGTGATTGTCAGGAGCACCAAAGGCGACGTGAGGAAATTTGTTTTAAGCAGCGAGCGGTTAGGATCTGGAATGCACTGCCTGACAGGGTGGTGGAGGTAGAGTCAATCATGGCATTGCAAAGGGAATTGGATAAACACGTAAAGGAAGAAAATTCACAGGGCTACGGGAAAGGACGGGGGAGTGGACGAGCTGAAATACTCTTGCAGAGAGCGGCACGGACTATATGGGCCGAATGCCACTTTTATGTGCTGTGACCATTCTACGATTGTATAATACACCAGAGCCTGTCTCAGTTATTACTATACTAGACCCTGTTCCTGTTTATATCACGCCATCCATTAAAAATTCACTACCTCAACTATCGGCGGACCTTGTCTGCAGTGAGTATTATCTACAAGATGCATTGCAGCAACTTCCCAAGACATCTTCGACAGCACTTTCCAAACCTAGAAGTATAAGGGCAGCGGGCTCGTGGGAACACCATCACCTCCACGTACCCCTCCAAATCACTCACAATCCTGAATTGGAAATTTATTATGGTCCCTTCTTAATTGCTGGGTCAAATTCGTGGAAACCCCTCCCTAACACTGCGGGAGTACCTTCACCACACGGACTGCAAGCGGTTCAAGGTCGCAGCTCAACACCTGGTTTTCAAATCCAATTAGGGTTACGCTTTCAACCTTGGCCTTGCCAGCGACACCCACATGCCAGGCATAAATAAAACCTTACTGCACTAGAACTACTAATATTGTACTATGCCGTGTCTCAGATATTACTGGAATATGCCACGCCTTTGTTCCTATTACTCAGGACCATGTCTCTGCTTATAGTAAACGAGACAAAGACACTGTTTTTTTAAACTAGCCCCATTCTTCCATTTTAAAAAACTAGCCCATGCCTCTGTTTATATTAAACTAGACCTTGTCTCATTTATTACTGCACTGAACTCTGTAACTCAGCGCAGGTACAGCATGTTTCAGATACAGAGTAATGCTCCCTCTGCACCGTTCCATCAATCACTCCTAGGGCAGGTATTGCTTGGATGAGATACAGATTAAAGTCTCTCTAGACTATCCCATCAAACATTCCCAGGGCAGGTACAGCACGGGTTAGGTACAGAGTAAAGCTCTATCTACACAGTCCCATCTAACACGCCAAGGGCTGGTCCAGCACGGGTTGGATACAGTGTATAGATCCCTCTACATTGTCCCATCAAAAACTCCCAGATCATTCCATACAGATGTCACATTTTGGATTAAAGCTCCATCTGCGCACTATAATCAACTTGGTTCGAAGCATTTCAGTAGGGCTTAAGGAAAACGTTTGTTAGACGTTGACATCTCGTTGTGGGGGGAAGGCCAATTATCCATTCTCCAGAGAGAAGGTGGAATGTGGAAACAGGAGAGGGAGAGGATACAGGAAATTTGTGATGTCACTTTATACGGTGACTAGAATCTTTCCCAATTCTGACCGTGGGTATCAACGTTACTTTATTTTCCTACAATTTAGAGAAATTTAACAAAAAACAATTGTTGCTGGAATCTGTTGAGATATTTTCATTTCTCTCTATCTTTATTTCTGTGCCATGTTGGTGGGGACACATTTATTGTGTTTCTGTCGCTCAATGCTCTAATCTGGGACTTCTATTTCTGTGTTTATTTACATAAACGCATCACTGAAGTGTTCATGGCAGAAAAATCAGATAAACAGAGTCAATTATTGATTCATTTCATCTCACAACAAGGGCTATTTAAAATAATATTGACATTTGGCACACAGATATATACATATCTCGAACTGTGACGTTGGCTTCAGTTTTGTTCAATAGAACAGATATGATTTATATCAAGGGAATACATTTTAAAATGTATAATTCAGTTCTGAAAGTTCTGCTGCCGAAATCAGTTGAACATCTCTGAACAGGCTGCTATTCCACTGGATCTCCATTTATTGGAAGATTTAACCAATTGAAACTAAATAAGTTAACCAGTACCCAGAGGAGTGTTCTACAATTGCAGTAATATCAGAGCTTTTCACATATCGCAACTTGTATTTTCAAATGTTGACATTTAGAAACACCTTGCGTTTATACAGCGACTTTCATGAACTCATGTTGTCCCAAACTGCTTTACAGCCAATGATATTTTTTAGGAAGTGTGGTCGTTATTGTAATGTAGGAAATGTGGCAACCAATTTCTGCACAGCAAGATCCCACAAGCACCAATGAAATAATGATCAGATAATCTATTTTTCAGATGTTGGTTGAGTGATAATTTGTTGCGCTGGAAACCGTGGAGAACTCCTCTGCTCTTTACGATAGTGCCAAGAGTCCTTTATATCCAACTGGTCGGGAAGATGGGGCCTCACTTTAATGTCTGACCCGAAAGACGGCACATCTGACCATGCAGCATTCACTCAGTACTAGCATCGGGCATGTCGGCACAGCTTATGGGCTCTGGTCGCTGGAGTGGAGTTTAGTATCTGTCACCTTCTGAGTCAGAGGCGAGAGCGATTCCACTGAGGCGAGGCTTGAACATATCACAGCTTGTATTTTAAAATGTTGCCATTCAGCTCATCGTCTTTGAATTTCAGAGCCTGAACACAGTCTTACACTGAACCGTTTATTATCAGGGAGAGTTCTCTTATCTTGCCTGTGATGTAATTCACACACAGGGATTTGCACTGGCTCCATAAAAAAGTGTCAGTGATTCCGAAGGGAATATCTGGAAGTGCCTGAGGCAGAAGGACTCACGGAACTTGAGATTTACACTGCGTGAGCTGCACCATCAGAGCAGCTGAAAGCTGGGATTGTTCTCCTTAGAGCTGAGCAGGTTATGGGTCCATTATTATCGGTGCTCAAGAATATGAAGAGTTTTGATCGGGTATATTGGGAGATATTACATCCGTCCCTCCCACCATCCCTTCCTCCCTCTACCCGCCTCTGCTTCGCTCCCTCCCTTCATCCCTCCTTCCTTTCATCCCACCCTCCCCCCTCCCTCCCTCCATCAATCGCTCCCTCCCTGGACCCACAGCTCCCTCCCTCCGTCCACATTCCACCCATCCTTCACTCCACCGCTACCTTGCTCCATTCCTCCCTCCCTCAATCCCTCCCTCCATCAATCATTCCCTCCCTGCACCCATCTCTTCCTCCGTCCACCCCTCCACCCCTCCATCACTCCACCCCTCCTTTGCTCCACTCCTTCCTCCCTCCATCCCTCCCTCAGCACAACTGATTCTTATTTATCCTATTGCAGTGTTTCTGGTTCCATCGATGAGGATTCCTCAGCTGGAATTTTCTGCACCCAATTCCTTCACCGGGCTTTCATATATATTAACAAATAAGAGAGAGAGCGATGGCAAATATATACATTTAACCCTCCCACCTCCATCTAAAAAAACTGACAAGAAATAAAATGGTGACCTTTACGGAGAGGGAATTCGCTGCGAACTGGCACTGGGTAGAATTTCTAGCTGGGGAAGTGAGGATATTTTTTCTGCATTTAAATTAAATAAATAAGGATCACAGTTTTTGAAAAATTGCTTTAAGTCACCGTCGACTTTCAGCTGTTCTTTTTTCCTGCCCATTTTCGCAATTGAGGACGGGCCAGTTCCTGCCTGGAGCTCGATGCCATTGTGTGTACTGGAAGGTAGGATGCGAACGCTCGTTACACGGACATCTTGTAAATTCTGGGGCTGTTCTTCTTACAGCAGAGAAGGGTAAGGGGAGATTTACCAGATTGGTACCAAGGATGAAAGACTGGAACCACGAGTTCGGCCCCAGCTGGAGGATTGTGTCCAATTCTGGGCACCACACTTTAGGAAGGACGTGATGACTTTCGAGAGGGTACAGAAGAGAATTACTGGAAACGCATCAGGGATGGGGGATTAAAATTATGTGGAGAGACTGGAGAAGCTGGGGTTGTTTTCCTTGGAGTAGAGAAGGTTAAGAGGAAATGGGTGACTTTAATATGCACATAGTTTGGGCTAACGAAACTGGACGCAATACGGTGGAGGAGCAATACCTGGAGTGCATAAGGGATGGTTTTCTAGACCAATATGTCGAGGAACCAACTAGGGGGGAGGCTATCTTAGACTGGGTGTTGTGTAATGAGAGAGGATTAATTAGCAATCTCTTTGTGCGAGGCCCCTTGGGGAAGAGGGACCATAATGTGGTGGAATTCTGCATTAGGATGGAGAATGAAACAGTTAATTCAGAGACCATGCTCCAGAACTTAAAGAAGGGTAACTTTGAAGGTATGAGGCGTGAATTGGCTAGGATAGATTGGCGAATGATACTTAAGGGGTTGACTGTGGATGGGCAATGGCAGACATTTAGAGACCGCATGGATTAACTACAACAATGGTACATTCCTGTCTGGCGTAAAAATAAAAAAGGGAAGGTGGCTCAACCGTGGCTATCAAGGGAAATCGGGGATAGTATTAAAGCCAAGGAAGTGGCATACAGATTGGCCAGGAATAGAAGAGAACCCGGGGACGGGGAGAAATTTAGAACTCAGCAGAGGAGGACAAAGGGTTTGATTAGGGCAGGGAAAACGGAGTACGAGAATAAGCTTGCAGGGAACATTAAGACGGATTGCAAAAGTTTCTATAGATATGTAAAGATAAAAAGGTTAGTAAAGACAAACGTAGGTCCCCTGCAGTCAGAATCAGGGGAAGTCATAACGGTGAACAAAGAAATGGCAGACCAATTGAACAAGTACTTTGGTTCGGTATTTACTAAGGAGGACACAAACAACCTTCCGGATATAAAAGGGTCAGACGATCTAGTAAGGAGGAGGAACTGAGGGAAATCCTTATTAGTCGGGAAATTGTGTTGGGGGAATTGATGGGATTGAAGGCCGATAATTCCCAAGGCCTGATGGACTACATCACAGAGTACTTAAGGAGGTGGCCTTGGAAACAGCGGAGGCATTGACAGTCATTTTCCAACATTCCATTGACTCTGGATCAGTTCCTATCGAGTGGAGGGTAGCCAATGTAACCCCACTTTTTAAAAAAGGAGGGAGAGAGAAAACAGGGAATTATAGACCGGTCAGCCTGACCTCAGTACTGGGTAAAATGATGAAATCAATTATTAAGGATGTCATAGCAGCTTATTTGGAAAGAGGTGACATGACAGGTCCACGTCAGCATGGATTTGTGAAAGGGAAATCATGCTTGACAAATCATCTGGAATTTTTTGAGGATGTTTCCAGTCGAGTGGTCAAGGGATAACCAGTTGATGTGGTATAATTGGACTTTCAGAAGGCTTTCGACAAGGTCCCACACAAGAGATTAATGTGCAAAGTTAAAGCACATGGGATTGGGGGTACTGTGCTGACGTGGATTGAGAACTGGTTGTTAGACAGGAAGCAAAGAGTCGGCGTAAATGGGTACTTTTCAGAATGGCAGGCAGTGACTAGTAGGGTACCGCAAGGTTCTGTGCTGGGGCCCCAGCTGTTTACTCTGTACATTAATGATTTAGACGAGGGGATTAAAGGTAGTATATCCAAATTTGCAGATGACACTAAGTTAGTTGGCAGTGCGAGCTGCGGGGAGGATGCTATGAGGCTGCAGAGTGAAATAGGTAGGTTAGGTGAGTGGGCAAATGCTTAGCAGATGAAGTATAATGTGGGTAAATGTGAGGTTATCCACTTTGGTGGTAAAAACAGAGAGACAGACTATTATCTGAATGGTGACAGATTAGGAAAAGCGGAGGTGCAACGAGACCTGGGTGTCATGATACATCAGTCATTGAAGGTTGGCATGCAGGTACAGCAAGCGATTAAGAAAGCAAATGGCATGTTGGCCTTTATAGCGAGGGGATTTGAGTACAGGGGCAGGGAGGTGTTGCTACAGTTGTAGAGGACCTTGGTGAGGCCACACCTGGAGTATTGTGTACAGTTTTGTTCTCCTAACTTGAGGAAGGAGATTCTTGCCATTGAGGGAGTGCAGCGAAGGTTCACCAGACTGATTCCCGGGATGGTGGGACTGACCTATCAAGAAAGACTGGATCAACTGGGCTTGTGTTCACTGGAGTTCAGAAGAATGAGAGGGGACCTCATAGAAACGTTTAAAATTCTGATGGGTTGAGACAGGTTAGATGCAGGAAGAATGTTCCCAATGTTGGGGAAGTCCAGAACCAGGGGTCACAGTCTAAGGATAAGGGGTAAGCCATTTAGGACCGAGATGAGGAGAAACTTCTTCATCCAGAGAGTGCTGAACCTGTGGAATTCTCTACCACAGAAAGTTGTTGAGGCCAATTCACTAAATATATTCAAAAAGGAGTTAGATGAAGTCCTTACTACTAGGGGGATCAAGGGGTATGGCGAGAAAGCAGGAATGGGGTACTGAAGTTGCATGTTCAGCCATGAACGCATTGAATGGCGGTGCAGGCTAGAAGGACCGAATGGCATACTCCTGCACCTATTTTCTATGTTTCTATATTTTAGTGGAATAGCAGCGGGAATGAAGGACTTCAGTTAATGTGGAGCGACAGGAGCAGATGGGATTGTTCTCCTTGGAGTGGACAAGGTTAAGGGCATCTGTAATAGAATGTTACCAGGGATGAGGGACGTCAGTTAATGTGGAGAGATAGGAAAAGATGCGATTCTCCTCCTTAGATGAGAGAAGTCTAAGAGCAGATTTGAAAGACCTGTTTAAAATCATCAAGAGTTGAGATATAATACATAAATAGAAGAAGTTGCAGGTGATAGTTGATTGACAAAAGAACCAAAGGCGATGTGTGGACAAACTTCTTAATGAGACCACTGGTTAGGATTTCGAGTGTATTGCCTGAAAGGATGGTAGATATAGATTGAATAGTAGCCTTTAAAAGTAAATTGTGTAAATACTTGAAGGAGAAAAAAATGCAGTGATATAGCGAAAGAGCGGTGGAGTGATACTAACTGGATTGTTCTTCGAAAGAGCCGGCACAGGCTCTATGGGCTGAATTGCCACCTTCTGTGCTGTACTAATCTGTGAGTGACCATCACAATCACTAAGGAGGTGGTACTCATAGGAAATTGGGACTAAAGGCAAATCATTCCTCTGGACCTGATGATTTGCAGCCTAGAGTCTCAAGAAAAGTGGCGGCAGGGATTGTGGATGCATTGCTTGTAATTTACCAAAATTTCCCGGAGTCTGAGGAGGTCCCAGCAGATTGCAAAACTGCAAATGTAACGCCACTATTTAAAAAAGGAAGCAGACAAAATGCAGGAAACTATAGACCAGTTAGCCCACCATCTGTGGTTGGGAGAATGTTGGAGGTCATTATTAAAGAAGCAGTTACAGGACATTTGGAAAAGCAAAATTCGGTCAGGCAGAGTCAGCATGGATTTATGATTGATAAATTTGCTGGAGTTCTTTGAGGATGTAACGAACAGGGAGGATAAAGCGCAACGAGTGGATGCAGTGCATTTGGACTTACAGAAGGCATTTGACAAGGTGCCACGTAAAAGGTTACTGCACAAGATAAAAGTTCACGGTGTTGGGAGTAATATATTAGCATGGATAGCGGATTGGCTAACTAACAGAAAACAGAGAGTCGGGATAAATGGTTCTAGTGTGGTGCCGCAGGGATCAGTATACAATCTAAATAAACGACTTGGAAGAAGGGACTGAGTGTAACGATGTCAAGTTTGTTGATGATACAAAGATGGGAGGAAAAGCAATGTGTGAGGAGGACTCGAGAAATCTGCAAATGGTCATAGACAGGCTAAGTTAGTGGCCAAAATTTGGCAGATGGTGTATAATGTTGGAACTTGTGTGAGGTCATGCACTTTGGCAGAAAAAAACAAAGAGCAAGTTATTATTTAAATGGAGAAAAATTGCAAATTGTCGCAGGACTACGGGAGCGGGAAGTACTTGTGCATGAAAGACAAAAGTATACTATGCAGGTACAGCAAGTGATCAAGAAGGCCAATAGTATCTTGGCCTTTATTGCAAAGGGGATGGAGTATAAAAGCAGGGACATATTTGTACAGCTTTTTAAGGTATTGGTGATGCCACACCTGGAATACTGCGTGCAGTTTTGATTTCCATATTTACGAAACGATATACTTGCTTTGGAGGGTGTTCAGAGAATGTTCACTAGGTTGATATCGGGGATGAGGGGTTTGACTTATGAGGAAAGGTTGAGTAGGTTGGTCCTCTATTCATTGCAAATCAGAAGAATGAGAGGTGATCTTATCGAAACGTATAAGATAATGAGGGGGCTTGGCAGGGTGGATGCAGAGAGGATATTTCCACTCACATGGCAACATAAAACAAGGGGACATAGACTCAGAATAAGAGGCCGCCTATTTAAAACAGAGATGAGGAGGAATTTGTTCTCTCAGTGGGTTTCAAATCGATAAAATTTTCTGTCACAGTGAGCTGTGGAGGCTAGGTTATTGAATATATTTAAGGCGGTGATAGACAGATCTTTGTGCGATAAGGGAATAAAGGGTTATGGGGGGCAGGAAGTGGAGCTGAGTCAATGATCTGATCAGCCATGATCTTATTGAATGGCGGAGCAGGCTCGAGGGGTCAGGTGGCCTACTGCTGCTGCTATTTCTTATGTTCTTGTGTTCTTAAGTTTATACTACACTAGGCAATGTCTCTGTTTTTAATACACTACGCCTTGTCCATGTTTATATTACACTAGACCCTGTCTTTGTTTAAATTACACTACATCCTGCCTTTGTTTATATTACACTCGGCCCGGTCTCTGTTTATATTACAATAGACCTAGTCTCTGTTTAAATTACACTGCATCCTGTCCCAGTTTATATTACACTACTCCTTGTCTGCTTAAATTACACTGGGCTCTGTCTCTGTTTAAAAGGCACTATAACCTGTCTCTGTTTATAATTCACGTAGCCCTGTATCCTTTTATGTTACACCAGGCCCTGTGTCCCTTTATGTTACACTGGTCCATATATCCATTGCGCTTCACATCACAATGTCTGTTTGTGTGAGACGATGCTCAGTATGTCTCACTTTCGTCTCGGTCTCAGATATTTTTGGGATAACCACCCACTCCAGGCTCTATATCTCAATTTATTGCACAACAGACCCTGTCTCAATTATTTCGGCACTTGACTATGCGTCTGTTAGCTAGATAGAAGATCATCATTATAGGCAGTTGCTCGGAATCAAGGAAGACTTGATTCCACTGTTAAAATTAGTTCTTAGGTGGCTGAACAGTCCAATAGAGGAATTACAGTCTCTGTCATAGGTGGGACAGATAGTCGTTGAAGGAAGGGATGGATGGGACTTTTTTGCCATGCGCTCTTTCCACTGCCTGCGCTCGATTTCTGCATGCTTTCGGAGATGAGACTCGAATTGCTCAGCACCCTCCCGGATGCATTTTCTCCACTCAGGACGGTTTTTGGCCTGGGACTCCCAGGTGTCAGTGGGGATGTTGCACTTTATCAGGGAGGCTTTGAGCGTGTCCTTGTAACGATCACGACCAGGCCAACATCCCCAACAGTGAAGAACTGACCACACTTGATCAGCTCCGCTGGGCAAGCCACATAGTTCGCATGCCAGGACACGAGAATGCCAAAGCAAGAAAGAAGATATATAAAGGCTGGAGTGATAATAATGTAAATAAAGATATACATGTTTGTGGGTAGGAGGATGCAATACTTTTTTGGTTGGAACATATGTTTCGATTCCTTAACAGCTATCTAAGGTTTTGTGCAATGTCTAATTGATCTGGTGTCATGTCGTTAATATTTGTGCCGAAAGGATGGAGTGAATCTTGTAACAATCTCCCAGAGATGGACTGGTATTGAGGGACAAGACTGAATATGTGCAATAGTGCACTGCACTTTGCACTACTTAGAGACACACTGTGTGGTAAAGGTTACCAATTCACACTTGTGGTGTGCTGTACCAATTTCTCTCAGTTAATTAATGATAAGAATTGTTTTTCCTGCAACATTTTCTCTGGAGCTGTCACGTGACCCACTGGTTGTGTCAGATGGAGCCTGGAACCGTGACCTCACAGCACCACCGGATGGGCGGCTTCAGGGTGCTAATGTCCACAAACATTGTATCGCTCATTTGGTTCAGACGAACAACTGAAAATAGCACACACAAAGTGTTCGCTATATGTGTCTGTGCGTGTGTACTTTATCAGAGAGGTGTTGAGGGTGTCCTTGTAACGTTTCCAGTGCCCACCTTTCGCTCGTTTGCCGTAAGTTCCGAGTAGAGTGCTTGCTTTAGGAGTCTAATGTCTGGCATGCGAACAATGTGGCCTGCCCAACGGAGCTGATCAAGTGTGGTCAGTGCTGCAATGCTAGGGATGTTGGTCTGGTCGAGGACGCGAACGTTGTTGCGTCTGTCCTCCCAAGAGATTTGCAGGTTCTTGCGAAAACATCGTTGGTGGTATTTCTCCAGCGACTTGAGGGTTC
Organism: Pristiophorus japonicus; assembly: GCF_044704955.1. Taxonomy (NCBI): domain Eukaryota; kingdom Metazoa; phylum Chordata; class Chondrichthyes; family Pristiophoridae; genus Pristiophorus; species Pristiophorus japonicus. The sequence continues at coordinate 172,339 of NW_027254412.1, read as the reverse complement.
TACTCGACATGGTCCATGTCTCTGAGGCATACAGCAGGGCCAAAGACAAAAGACTGCCCTATGTGGAGGAAGTGCATGCGGGAATGTGCCGAGCACCTCGAGTCTTATCGCTGAGAGCATGCAGAAAGCAAGCGCAGGCAGTGGAAAGAACGTGCTGTCCCACACCACCTCGCCCCTTTCCCTCAACGGCTCTCTGTCCCACCAGTGACAGTGACTGTGGTTCTCGTGTTGGTCTGTTCAGCCACCTAAGGTCTCATTTTTAAAGTGAATGCAAGTCTTCCTCGATTCCGAGGGACTGCCTATGATGTTTGTGTGTGTATGTGTGCATGTGTGCATTTGTGTGTGTATGTGTGTGTGTCTATGTATGTGTGTGTGTGTACAAGTTTGTGTGTATAAAACACATCATTTATAATATGTGCAAGTGCTATCCACAAAGATTAGATTCAACCATTACTTTTTCTCCTTTAAATGTTATTCTATATCTAATTGCATGTCGTTTAATGCCTTTAATATTTATTGATAACACATTGTCTTGCGTGCTCTGCTTTAGAAAGAGATGTCACACTGACCATTCCGTTACCAAGGTGACCATGTCTGTTTGCAATGTTCAGTGGGAAAGGGGATTAATTCACACCGAGGATAATGAGCAGCCCACTAACAGTCTCAGCGCTTTTTTGTACAGTGATCACCTCAGCGCCAGACAGAATGCCCTGTTATACACCTCGAGTGTATGATTATTGGTGCAATTGATGGCAAACATGAAACTGCACCTGCACCTGGCATGCGTTTAATAAATCTGCAATTATTATTTCTCTCATTACACCAGACCCTGTCGCCGTTTTTACTGCACGAGTCCCAGTCTTAGTTTATATGGTTGATGTGGTGGACTTCCAAAAGGCGTTTGATAAAGTGTTTTGAAAATATCCTTTGCAGCAAAGTTGAAGCCCATAGAATAAAAGGGACAGTGGCACCATGGGTATGAAATTGACTGAGTGACAGGAATCAGAGAGTAGTGTTTTTTTTGGATTGGAGGAAGGTATACAGTGGGTTTCCGCAGCGGTTGTCATTAGGAACACTGTTTTTCATGATTCATATTCATTACTTAGACTTGGGTGTACGGGCACAATTTCAAAATTTACTGATGGCATCAAACTTGAAAGCATAGTGAACAGTGAGGAGGAGAATAATGACTGCAAGAGGGCATTGACATGCTGGTGGAATGGGTGGCCACGTGGCAAATGAAACGCAGAAAATTGTGAAGTGATAAATTTTGGTAAGAAGAACGAGGAGAGGCAAAATAAACTAAAGGATACGATTCTAAAGGGTGCATAAACGCAGTGAACTGGGGGTATACGTGCACAACTCATTGAATGTGGCAGAGGCGGCTGAGAAAGCGGCTAAAAAGCATTCGGGACCCTGGGCTTCATAATTAGAGGCACAGAATACAAACGAAAGGAAGTTATGATGAACATTTATAAAACACTGGTTCAGCCTCAACTAGAGTATTGGGTCCAATTCTGGGCACCCCATTTTAGGAAAGATGTGAAGGCCTTAGAGAGGGTTCATAAAAGATTTACACGTGTGGGTCCAGGGTGAAAGAACTTTGGTTACGTGGTAGCCTTGGGAAGCTGGGGTTGTTCTCTGTAGAATAGAAAAGATTGAGATGCGATTTGATAAAGGTGTTCAGAAAAATAAAGTGTCGAGACAGAATAGCTAGAGAGAAACTGTTCCCATTGGCGGAAGGGTCGAGAACAGAGGACCACAGATTTAAGGTGATTGGCAGCAGAGCCAAAGGCGACATGAGGAAAACGTTTTTAAACAGCGAGCGGTTAGGATCTGGCATGCACTGCCTGAAAGGGTGGTGGAGGCAGAGTCAATCATGGCATTGCAAAGAGAATTGGATAAGTACCTGCAGGAAGAAAATTCACAGGGCTACGGGAAAGGGTGGAATGTGGATTAGCTGAAATACTCTCGCAGAGAGCGGCACGGGCTACATGGGCCTAATGGCCCTCTTCTGTGCTTTAACTATTCTATGATTCTGTAATATATCAGACCCTGTCTCAGTTGTTACTACCCTAGAACCTGCTCCAGTTTATATTACCCCATCCACCACGTTAAATATTCATTCCCTCCACCACTGGCACATCATGTCTGCAGGGATTACTATCTACACGATATATTGCAACAACTCGCCAAGACATCTTCGACAGCACTTTCCAAACCTACGATTTCTTAAATCTACAAGGACAAGGGCAGCAGCCTCGTGGGAACACTACCACCTCAAAGTTCCCCTCCAAATCACACAACATCCTGACTAGGAAATTTATGACCGTCCCTTCATAGTCGCTGGGTATAATCCATGGAACCCACTCCCTCACACTGTGGGGGTCCCTTCACCACACGGACAGCAGCGGTTCAAGGTGGCAGCACATGACCTGCTTCTCAAGGCCAATTAGGGATAGACAATCAATGTTAGCCTAGTCAGCGGCACCCACACCCACATGCCAGGAACCAATTAAAATGTCACTGTATCAGTAATTACTACACAAGGCTTTACCTCAGTTATTATTGCAGTAGAGCTACTAATATTATTCTAGGCTCTGTCTCAGATATTGCTGGAATGTGCCATGCCTTTGTTTCTATTACACAATACCCTGAATTTGTTTATATTAAACTAGACAAGGACACTGTTTATATTACACTGGCCCCATCCTTTCACATTTAAACTAGACCATGTCTCTGTTTATATTAGTCTAGACCCTGTCACCATTATTACCGCACGAGACCATGCCTCTGTTTCTATGAAACTAGACCCTGTATCTGCTTTTATTATAATTCACCATGTCAGTGTTTATATGACACTGCACCCTGTCTCAGCTATTACTGCACTCAACCCAGTAACTCCCAGCGCAGTACAGCATATGTCAGATTCAGAGTAAATATCCCTCTACACCGTCCCATCAAACATTCACAGCGCCGGTGCAGCACAGATTGGAAACAGAGTGAAGCTTCCTCCACATGGTCGCATCAAACACACCAAGGGCAGGTACAGCACGGGGTTAGAAACAGAGTAAAGCTCCCTCTAAACGGTCCCATCAAAGACAACCAGGGCAGGTATAGCACGGGTTAGATACAGTGTAAAGATCCATCTACACTGATCCATCAAACAATCTCAGATAATTTAATACACGTGTCATATTTTGGATTAATGCTCCCTCTGTGCAACCCAATCAATTTGTTCCAAGGCATATCATTGGGGCTCAAGGAAAACCTTTGTTAGATGTTGACATCATTTGTGCGGGAAGGCCAATTATCTCTTCTTGAGAGACAAGATGGAAAGTGGTAATAGGAGAGGGAGAGGATACAGGAAATCTCCACTGTCACACTTGTGATGTTGCTTTGTATGGTGATTAGAATCTTTCCCCATTTTGTCCGTGGGTATCATCTTTACTTTATTCTCCTGTAATTTAGTGAAATGTACCAAAAAACAATTGTTGATGGAATCTGTTGAGAGATTTGCATTTCTCTCTATCGTTATTTCTGTGCTGTGTTGGTGGGGACACAGTTATTGTGTTTCCGTCGCTTAATACTCTAATCTGGGACTTCTATTTCTGTGATTATTTACATAAACGACTCACTGGTTCCCATGAAGTGTTCATGGCAGCAGAATCAGATCAACAGAGTCAGTTATTGATTAGTTTCAACTCACAACAAGCAATTATTTTAAGAATATTGACAGTTGATACAACATTAATAGAAATATGTCGAACAGTGATGTTGGCTTCAGTTTTGTTCAATTAGAACAGATGTGATTTTTATCAAAGGGAATAAATATTAAAATGAATAATTCAGTTCTGAACATTCTGCTGCTGGGATCATCTATGAACAGGCTGCTGTTCCACTAGAGCTCCATTTAGTGGAAGATTTAACCTTTGTAAACCAGTGACCAGAGGAGTGTCCTACAATCACTTTAATATCTGAACTTTTCACATAATGCAAATTGTATTTTCAAATGATGAAATGTAGCAACATCTTATCATGACTTCATGTTGTCAATAAGTGCTTTACAGCCAATTAATTACTTTGGAAGTGTGTTAACTGTTGCAATGTAGGAAATGGGGCAGCCAATTTGTGCACAGCAAGAGACCAGAAAAAGCAATGAAATAATGATAAGATAATTAATTTTTCAGATGTTGGTTGAGGGTTACATATTTGACCTTGAAACCATGGAGAACTCCTCTGCTCTTCAACAGAGTGCCATGACTCCTTTAAATCCAACTGAGTTGGAATATGGGCCTCAGTTTAATGTCTGCCCCGAAAGATGGCACATATGACCGTGCAGCACGAACTCAGTACTGGCACTGCGGATGTCGGCATAGATTTTGTGCTCAGGTCTCTGGAGTGGGTTTAGTATCTGTGACCTTCTGAGTCAGAGCCAAGAGCGATCACACTGTGCCGAGGCTTGAACATATCACAGCTTGTATTTTAAAAAATTTCCATTCAGCTCATCGTGTCTGAAGTTGAGGGCCTGAGACCAGAATTACACTGATCCATTTATTATCAGGGGCCAGTTCTCTTTTCTTGCCTGGGATGTCATTCCCACATTGGGATTTACACCGGGTCTATATAAAATGTTGGAAATTTCGCAAGGAATATCTCGAAGTGTCCCAGGCAGAAGGACTCACGGAACCTGAGTTTTACCCTCTGTGAGCTACACCATCCGAGGAGCTGGAAGCAGGTACTGTTCTCTTTAGAGTCGAGCAGGCTTGGGCCACTTAATAGAAGTGTTCAAAATCATGGAGCGTTTTGATCAGGTAAATTGGGAGATAGTCCATCACTCCCTCCCACCCTCCACACATCTTTACATCCCTCCCTCCCTTCATCGCTCCCACCCTCCATACCTCCATCACTCCCTCCATCAATCGCTCCTTAACTGCACCCATCCCTCCTTCTCTCCATCACTCCACCCCTCCCTTGCTCCATTCTTCCATCTCTCCATCATTCTCTCAGCCCAAGTGATTCCTATTTTTCCCTTTGCAGTGTTTTTGCTTCCATCGATGAGGATTCCTCAGCTGGAATTTTCTGCACCCAATTCCTTCACCGGGCGTTCATATATTCTGAAACTGGATAAGCTGTGGTTGTTCTCCTTGGAGCAGAGACGGTTAAGAGGTGATTCACGAGTTGAGTACCAGGCATGAAGGAGTTCAGTCATTGTGGAGAGACAGGAGAAGATGGGATTCTACTCCTTAGAGGAGAGAAGTAAGAGGAGATTTGATAGACGTGTTTAAAATCATCAAGGGTTTAGATTGAGTAAATAAATAGAAACTGTTTCTGATGTAAGGTGATTGACAACAGAACCAGAGGCGATATGTGGACAAACTTATTTATGCAACCACTGATTAGGATTTGGAGTGTACTGCCTGAGAGGGTGGTAGATACAGATTCAAGACTAACTTTCAAAATGAAATTGTATAAATACCTGAAGGAGAAAAATGCAGGGATATAGGGAAACAGCGGGATAGTGAAACTAATTTGATTGCTCTTGGGAAGAGCCGGCTCAGACTCTATGGGCTGAATTGTCACTGTCCGTGCTTGACTAATCTATGGGCCCGAGTTTGGTCAAACCTAAATTCCGCCCATGTACCGTTGAATTGACTGCTACGGCCCTCACGGTGCAGGATGAAAGTTTGGTGGAAAAATATGAAAAATAATGCCCAGTGGATAAAAATTGGCCTTACACGCCGATTCTAGGCAGCTGCAGGCCGTAGTTCGGATCCTGGCTGGTAAATGCGATCCTTGGCAAAGCAACGCCGAGGATAGAGTCCAGCCCACGGAGGGGGTTACGGGATTAAAACATTTCAACAAATGAAATGGAAACTGTTACAAATTCTTCAGAGGACCAACAAAATGGCTACAAAAGAAATGAAGAAAACAAGTGCACTAACCTTTTCTTGCAAGTCTCCATACTTACCGTTCAGGTAAGAACTGCCTACATGCGGCAGTCTCTTCTGCTGCCGGAGCAGAGGACTGGCTGGACCAATCTCGGAAGGGAGCGGGCAGGAAGTCTTTTGTCGGTGTTGCGACCTCACCAAAATCGCTCGGAGAAGAGAGCACCCAAAATACAGGGAGAGCGTGGAGAAAACGCTGTGGCAGCTGGCAATAAGTCCAACACATTCGGGCGCTGTGATTTTGTGAAAATGTTTCCAAGTGCAACAGGGCCATTAAACAGAGGGCACAGCTATTACTGCGCAAGACCATGTCTCAGTTTCTGCTATTCTAGGCACTGTCTCTGTTTATATTGTATTAAGCCCTGTCAATGTTTAAATCACACTAAACCCTCTCTCTGTTTATATTAGACGGGGCCCTGTCTCTGTTTATATTACACTAGACTCTGTCTCTGTTTATATTACACGGGATCCTGTCTCTGTTTAAATTACACTTGACACTGTCTCTGATAATATTACACGAGATCCCGTCTCTGTTTATATTACACTAGACTTTGTCTCTGTTTATATTACACTCGACTCTGGCTCTGTGTATATTCCACAAGACCCTGTCTCTGTTTATATTACACTCGACCCTGTCTCTGCTTATATTACACTAGATCCTGTCAATGTTTATATTACACTACAACCTGTCTCAGTTTATATTATACTGGACCCTGTCTCTGTTTATATTACACTAGACTCTGTCTCTGTTTATCTTACACTAGACCCTGTCACTGTTTATTTTACACTACAAGCTGTCTCTGTTTATATTATATTGGACCCTGTAACTGTTTATGTTACACTAGACCCTGTCTCTGTTTATATTACACTAGACATTGTCCCTGTTTATATTACACTAGACTATGTCTCTGTTTATCTTACACTAGACCCTGTCACTGTTTATTTTACACTACAAGCTGTCTCTATTTATATTATATTGGACCCTGACACTGTTTATGTTACACTAGACCCTGTCTCTGTTTATATTACACTAGACATTGTCCCTGTTTATATTACACTAGACGCTGTCTCTGTTTATATTACCCGGGGGCATGTATTCATTGCACTGCACAAGACAACGTCTGTTTGTATCAGCCGAGGCTCAGTGTATCTCACTTTCCCCTCGGTCTAAGATAGTTTTGGGATAAACTCACAATCCAGAGACTTGAGCGCAAAGTCCAGGCACATCATTCCTGGTGCTAGTATTGAGGGAGTGCAGCACTGTCGGAGTTGCCGTCTTTGGGTTGAGAAGTTAACCCGAGTACCCATCTGCCCCCTCAGATCTACTTAAAAGATCCCATGACATGATTGTGCAGAAGAGCAGGTGATTTATCCCCAGTGTCCGGTTCAATAACTTCCACTCAACGAACTACACAGAGAATATCGATTAACAGCTCATTGATCACTTGCAGTTTGTGGGAGCTTGCTGCACTCAATTTGGCTGCCATGTTTCCTACATTACAACAGTGACTACACTTCAAGGATTGTCATTGGCGGTAAAGAGCTTTGGGACGTGCTCAAGTGCTGAAAGGAGCTGTGTAAATGTAAGTCTTTCTTTCTTATTGATGCATTTTCTTTTGAATGATGTTCAGATGATGCATTTCCACGCTGAAGAAGGAGAAGTATCAGCACATGGACAGCAACACACACATCAATGTGTTCCACACACAACAGCATGATCCACACACACATCAATGTTCCCTGCACACATCAATGTGTTCCACACACACATCAATGTGTTCCATACACAAACATCAATGTGCTCCACACACACATATCAATGTGCTCCACACACGCATCAATGTGCTCCACCCACACATCAATCTGTTTCACACACACCCATCAATATTTTCCACACACACACATCAATGTACTCCACACACACACATCAATGTGCCCCACATACACATATCAATGTGCTCCACACACATATCTATGTGCTCCACACACACATCAACGTGTTCCACACACAAGCATCAGTGTGCTCCACAAACACATCAATGTGCTCCAACAAAAAAATGGTGTTAAAATGTTGGTAATTAACAAAAGCGAAAGTCCAGTTATTCACGGGGCAGTGAAATAAATTATTTTGCGCTGGGTGAGCGAGAGGTCTTAATCGGGATGTCCAAATAAGTCCCTTCCCTTCCTCATATTGTACCATAGAATCTTAGCAGCTCACTGCGCAGAAAAAGGCCATTTGGCCCACCGCATCCGTACTGCACCTGTACTGGAATAACCCAAATCTAATTATGCTGGTCCGCTCTGTCTGCATCGCTTGTTATCATACATGCTTCAGACAATTGTTCCACTGTCCCCTTGAAAGATGTTCTGATGATGGGTCATCGACCTGAAACGTTAACTCTGTTTCTCTCTCCTGCCAGACCCACTGAGATTATCAGTATTTTCTGGTTTTGTTTTAATCCTTAAAACATATTGCGGCCTTTGTCACAAAGAGTGCCTCACGCGCATAACCTCTCTCCTCTCTGCCTCAGACTTAACAAATCTCCTCTCTGTCTTTCTCTCTCAGACATTACCTAACTCACACAACCTCTGTCCTCTCTCTGAACCGGTAACTCTGTTTCTCTCTCCACAAATGCTGCCTGACCAGCTGAGATTTAAAGTGTTTTCTGTTTTTATTTTGTCCCTTAAAAGAAGTAGCGGCCTTTGCCTCAGAGAACACCTAACGCACTCTACCTCTCGCCTATCTCTCCCTCTCTATCTCTCAGAGAGCATCTAAATGACCTAAAAGCTTCTATTTTCCAATCGCACTGTTTAAGGTAAATTAATTTTTATCTCCCCTCTTTTATCCCAGTGATCACATTCAGTCCATCTCGCTCGTTAGTGAACGTGTTAAACCCAAATAAGTGCTTGGGTTTTAATCTTTAAAATGAGAATGGAGGTGAATGCACTGTTGAGGTGAAGGGCAATCTGTGCTGTGAGTCTTGGTGCTGTCAGGGTGAGGCCGCCCTCACAGACCGGAAGCCTGTTCATGGTGATAACATCAAACTGACGCTATTTCAGTCTCAGTCAACACAACTTCCTGTTTCTGTGCTGCCGGCTCCAAACCGCACATCTCACTTCTGAGCAGTAAATAAACCCAGGGCCGCAATCTGGTGGAAACATCTGACAAGAGACCTATATCTGGCCAGGGAGTCGGTGCAGAGCCACACATTGCGGTGACATTTGCAAATGAGCCTGTTGTTCAGAGTGTCCATTCTGGAAATGACTGGCGGTGTGTGTGGATCGGTCACTGAGCTCCCTCTGCTCTCTGAAGCCGGGAGATAATCACTCGCTCCCTTTCATTTTATATGGTGATGTTTTTCTTTACGCGGCGAGTTGTTGTGAGATGGAACGCACTGCCTGACAGGGTGGTGGAAGCAGATTCAGTAATAACTCTCGAATGGAAATTGGACAGATACATGCAGGCAGAACATCACAGGGCTATGGGGAAAGAGCAGGGGAGGGGGACTAATTGGATCGCTCTTTCAAACAGCCGGCACAGGCACGATGTGCTATATCATTCTGTGATTCTATTTCTCAGCTTTTATCCAACACCATCTCGTGTCTCCTCTTTTTAAGTATCTTTCTCTCTTTATCAGTCTTTCTGGGCTTCAGACATTAACGTTTAGATTAGAAAAGTGGGCCGAATACTGCAGCTGGGGCCGAACCTTTGATTTATAAACCTTTAGCAATAACGTCCTTGCTTTAGAATGGAAATAGGGGGCAAAATAATCCGGTAAGTTCTCCCAGTGGAGTTTCTGTCCCTTTTGGAGAAGGTACTGAACCGACTGCTTTAACACAAGAAAGTCCCTTTGTTGCGGTTACACTAAGAGCCCTGGGAGTCATTTACATCGTCACGCTCGGGCGGAAACCCTGTCGCAGGATCCATCACCTGTAATAAAAACATAACAACATAAGAAATAGGAGCAGTTGTAGGTCAAAAGGCCCCTCGAGCCTGCTGCACCATTTAATAACATTTAATACGAAGGGTCCGCAGGTTTTCTCAAGGCCTCAAAGGGGCTCACATCAACTTTCAGCTTTCAGTCCTCTTCCACCCTTTTATTTTTACACCAGACCTCGTTTCTGTTGTGATCTCTTCCCGATGTTATTCTTAAACCAGATCCCATTTCTTCTCTTGTAACACCACACTCCCCGCCTCTATTAGGCAGGAATATAGGAACACGAGGAGGATGGTCTGCCGCTCGATCCTGTATCTATCACCAATTACATAAGAACGTAAGTAAACGTATCAGGAGCAGGGCATGCGGCCCCTCAAGCCTGCTCCACCATTTAATGCAATCATAGCTGATCCGATCAGGGACTCAGCTCCACTTCCCTCCCCGCTCTCCATAACCCCTTATTACCTTATCAGTTAAGAAACTGTCTATCCCGGTCTTAAATTTATACACTGACCCAGCTTCCACAGCTCTCTGAGATAGCGAATTCCACAGATTTACAACCCTCTGAGAGAAAAAAATCCTCCTCTTTTCAGTTTTACATGGGCGGCCCCTTATTATAAAACTATAGAAACATAGAAACATGGACAATGTGTGCAGGAGTAGGCATTTCGGCCCTTTGAGCCTGCACTACCATTCAATAAGATCATGGCTGATAATTGTCCTCAGTATCCCGTTCCTACTTTTTCTCCATACCCCTTGATCCCTTTAGCCGTAAGGGACATATCTAACTTTCACTTGAATATATCCAATGAACTGGCATCAGCAACTCTCTATGGTAGAGAATTCCACATATTAACAACTCTCTGACTGAAGAAGCTTCTCCTCATCTCAGCCCTAAATGGCTTACCCCTTATCCGTAAACGTTGTCCCCTGGTTCTGGACTTCGCCAACATCGGGAACATTCTTCCTGCATCCAACCTGTGCATTCCCGTCAGAATTTTACATGTTTCTATGAGATCCCCTCTCATCCTTCTAAACTCCAGTGAATACAGGCTCAGTCGACCCAGTCATTCCTCATATGTCAGTCCTGTCAACCCGGGAATCAGTCTGGTGAAGATTCGCTGCACTCCCTCAATAGCAAAAACGTCCTTCCTCAGATTAGTAGAACAAAGCTGAACACAATATTTCAGGTGAGGCCTCACCAAGGCCCTGTACAACTGCGGTAAGTTCTCCCTGCGCCTATTCACAAATCCCCTAGTTATGAAGGCCAACGTACCATTTACCTTCTTCACCACCTGCTGCACCTGCATGCAAACTTTCAATGACAGACGTACCATGACAGCCAGGTCTCGTTGCAACTCCCCTTTTCCTAATCCCCCGCCATTCAGATGAAATTCTGCCTGCGTGTTTTTGACACCAAAGTGGATAACCTCACATTTATCCACATTATACTGCATCTGCCATGCACTTGCTCACTTACCTAACCTGTCCGAGTCACCCTGTCATCTTTTAGCATCCTCCTCACAGTTCAAACCGCCACCCACCTTAGTGTCATCTGCAAACTTGGAGATATTACACTCAATTCCTTCATCTAAATCATTGATGTATATTGTAAATTGTTGGAATCCCACACTGCGCCCTGCAGCACCCCACTAGTCACTGCCTGCTATTCTGAAAAAGACCATTTATTCCGACTCTCTGCTTCCTGTCTGCCAACCAGTTCTCTATCCACGTCAGTACATTACCCCCAATACCATGCACTTTAATTTTGCGCCCCAATCTCTTGTGTGGGACCTTGTCAAAAGCCTTTTGAAATTCCAAATACACCACATACACTGGTTCTTCCTTGTCTACTCTAATTTTACATCCTCCAAACATTCTAGAAAATTTGTCAAGCATGATTTCCCTTTCCTAAACCCATGCTGACTTGTACCGATCCTGACACTGCTTTCCAAATGTGTTGCTATTTCATCTTTAATGATTCATTCCAACATTTTCTCCACTACCGATGTCATGCTAACCTGTCCATAATTAATCGTTTTCTCTCCCCTCCTTTGTTGAAAAGAGTTATTACATTAGCTACCCGACAGTCCATAAGAATTGATCCAAAGTCGATAGACTGTTGGAAAATGATCACCGATGCACCCACTATTTCGAGGGCCACTTCCTTAAGTACTCCAGGATGCAGACTGTCAGGCCCCGGGGACATATCGGCCTTCAACACCATCAATTTCCCCAACACAATTTCTCGCCTAATAACCTTCTCACTAGACCCTCGTTCCCCCAGTATTTCATGAAGGTTATTTGTGTCTTCGTTCTTGAAGACAGAACCAAAGCGTTTGTTCAACTGGTCTGCCATTTTTTGTTCCCCATTATACATTTACCTGAATCTGACTGCATTGGATCTACGTTTGTCTTAACTAATTTTTTCTCTTCACCGATCGATAGAAGCTTTTGCAATCAGTTTTCAGTTCTTACTGAAAACCCCTAGTTCTAATTCTAGTCTCCCCTATCAGTGGAAACATCCTCTCTGCATCCACTATGTCAAGCCCCCCATAATCTGCTACGTTTCGATAAGATCACCTCTCATTCTTCTGAACTCCAATGAGTAGAGGCCCAACCTACTCAACCTTTCCTGATAATCAACCACTCATCTCCGGAATCAACCTTGTGAACCTTCTCTGAACTGCCGCCAAAGCAAGTTCATCCGGTCGTAAATATGGCAACCAAAACGGCACACAGTATTCCAGGTGTGGCCTCACCAATACCCTGTACAACTGCAGCAAGACTTCCCTGCTTTTATACTCCATTCCCTTTGCGACAAAGACCAAGATTCGATTGACTTCCTGATCACTTGCTATACCTGCATACTAATGTTCTGTGTTTCTTGCACAAGTGCCCCCAGGTCCCACTGTACTGCACTTCGCAATTTTTCTTCATTTAAATAATAACTTGATCTTTGATTTTTTTCCGCCAAACTATAACTAAAGGGCAAAATCTTAGAATAAGGGGCAGCCCATTTAAAACTGAGATGCGGAGGAATTTCTGCCCTCAGATGGCTGTAAATCTGTGGAATTCGCTGCCTCAGAGAGCTGTGGAAGCCGGGACATTAAATAAATTTAAGACAGAAATACACAGTTTCTGAAACGATAAAGGAATAAGGGGTTATGGGGAACGGACAGTGAAGTAGATCTCAATCCATGATCGGATCAGCCATGATCTTATTGAATGGCGGAGCAGGCTCGAGGGGCCGTAAGAACATAATAAATAGAAGCAGGAGAAGTCTATTTGGCCCCTCGAGCCCGCTCCGCCATTTAATAAGATCATGGCTGATCTGCTGCTGGGCTCAGCTCCACTTCCCTGCCCGCTCCCCATAACCCTTCACACCCTTATCATTGAAAAATCTATCTAACTCCACCTGAAATATATTAAGTCGTAGCAGGCTATTTAGAAAATTATAATTGCAATCAAGCAGCATAAGCATGGTTTTATGAAAGGCAAATCGTGTTTGATCAATTAATTCGAGTTATTTGAGATTTAACGAGCAGGGTGGATGAAGGGGAACCGGTAGATGGAGTGTATTTGGATTTCCAAAAGGCATTCGATAAGGTGCCACATAAATTTTAATACGCAAGATAAGAAGTCATGGTTTTGGGGATAATAAGGATGGAGGATTTGCTAACTAACAGAAAACAGGGTTGGGATAAAATGGTCATTTTCGTGTTGGCAACTGTAACAAGTGAGGTCCCACAGGGATCAATGCTGGGGCCGCAACTATTTACAATCTATATTAATGACTTGGAGTAAATGATAATGTAATGCTGCCAAATTTGCTGATTATAAAAAGATGGGTGGGAATGCAAGTTGTGAAGAGGACGCAAAGACTCTGCAAAGGGATATAGACAAGCTCAGTGAGTGGACAAAAAAATTGGCAGCTGGCGTATAATGTGGGAAAATGTGAGGATACCTACTTAGGTCGGAAGAATAGAAAAGGAAAATATTGTTTAAATGGAGAGAGACTACAGAATGCTGCGCGACAGAGGGATTTTGGTGTCCTTGTGCATGAAACACAAACAGTTAGTATGTAGGTACAGCAAGTAATCAGGAAGGCAAATGGAATGTTGAGATTTATTGCAAGGGGGATGGAGTATAAAAGTAGAGAAGTCCTGTACAGGGTGTTGGTGAGACCACACCTGGAGTACTGCGTACAGTTGTCGTCTCCTTATTTAAGAAAGTACATACTTGCATTGGAGGCAGTTCAGAGAATGTTCATGAGGTTAATTCCTGAAATGAAAGTGTTGCCTTTTGAGGAAATTTTGAGCAGGTTGGGCCTGTACTCATTGGTATTTAGAAGAATATGAGGTGATCTTATTGGTGGATATACGATTCTGAGGGGGCTTGACAGGGCAAGATGCTGAGAGGATATTTCCCCTCGTTGGGGAACCAAGAACTAGGGGGCACAGTTTCAGAATAAGGGATCACCCATTTATCACGGAGATGAGGAGGAATTTCTTCTATCTGAGGGTCGTGGATCTGAGGAATTCTCTACCTCAGAAAGCTGTAGAAGCTGGGTCATTGAATAGATTCAAGGCTGAGACAGACAGATTCTTGAACTACAGAGGAGTCAAGGGTTAGGGGTACAGGCAGGAAAGTAGAGTTAAGGCCAATATCAGATCAGCCATAAGCTGATTGAATGGCGGCGCAGGCTTGAGGGGCCGAATGGATAACTCCTGCTCCTAGTTCTTATGTTCTTATATAGCAAACACTTTGTGTGTGTTTTTTATGTTCCTCTCAACAAACTGAGAGCTGTTGAACTGAGTGGACATTAGGACCCTGCGGCTGCCCATCCGGCGGTGCTGTGAGGTCACGGTTCCAGGATCTGGCTGACACAATCAGTGGGCCATGTGAAAGCTGAATGGAAAATACTGCAGGAAAAACAATCCTTAACTTTAAAAACTGTGAGCAATTGGCACAGGGCCACACAAGTGTGAATTAGGAACATTTAACACACAGAGTGCCACTAAGTAGTGCAAAGTGCAGTGAATTGCTCACCTTCAGTCCTGTCCCTCAATCCCAGTCCATCTCTGGGAGATTGTCACAAGATTCACCCCATTCTCTCAACCCAAATATTACTGTCACATAACCAGATCAATAGGACAATTGCCCACTGCTGCAGATAGTTGTTAACAAGAATAAATATGCTTCGAAGTAAAAACAAATAATTGCATCCTCTCACACACGCAAATATATATCTTGACGATTGTCAATATCTATCGATCATCTGTCTCTCTATTTTACAGAGACAGGGTCTAGTGTAATATAAACAGAGACATGTTCTAGTGCAGTAATAACTGAGACAGAGTCTAGTGTAATATAAACAGATACACGCTCTAGAGCAGTAATAACTGAAAATGAAATGTAATATAAACAGAGACATGTTTTACGTGCAGTAATAACTGAGACAGGTTCTAGTGTAATATAAACAGGGACACGTTCTAGTGCAGTAATAACTGAGACAGGGTCTAGTGTAATATAAACAGGGACACGTTATAATGTAATATAAGCAGAGATACGTTCTCGTGCAGTAATAACTGAGACAGAGTCTCGTGTAATATAAACAGAGACGAGGTCGAGTGTAATATAAACCGAGACAGGGTGAAGAGTAGTATAAACAGAGACAGGGTCTCGTGTAATATAAACAGAGACAGTGTCTAGAATAATATAAAGAGACAGGGTCTAGAATAATATAAAGAGACAGGGCCTAGTGTAATATAAACATAGACAAGGCCTTATGTAATATAAACAGAGATACGGTATAGTGTAGTAATAACTGAGACAGGTACTGCGGTATTATAAATATCATTTTTCTGTAATCACTGAGTTACTTCTAATATAATCTTTTTTATTTCTTCGTCATGGGGTCTGGATTTCACTGGCAAGGCTAGCATTTATTGCCCATCCTTACTTGCCTTTGAGAAGGTGGTGGTGAGCCGCCTTCTTGAACCACTGCAGTGCGTGTGGTGAAAGTACTCAGTGCTGACTTTGTTCTAGCGGTTTGATACAACTGAGTGGCTTGCTGGGTCATTCCACAGGGCAGTTGAGAGACCCTTACTGTGGGTCACATATAGGCCAGACCGGGTAAGGATGGCAGATTTCATTCCCTGAAGGACAATCCGGTAGTTTCATGGTCAGCATTACTCATACTAGCTTATGATTCCAATTTTATATTCAGTTAACTGAATTTAAATTCGCCCAGCTGTCATGGCTGGATTTGAAATCACGTCTCTGGATTATTCTTCCAGATCTGGGGATTAGTCCAGTAACATAACCGCTATGCTACCGCACACTGTGTAAACAGAGTCATGTTGTAGTGCAGTAATAACTGAGACAGGTTTTCTTGTAAGATAAACAGAGAGAGTGTTTAGTGTAATGTAAACAGAGACAGGTTCTAGTGTAATGTAAGAGTCTATGATACTATCACCACCTCTCACCATTTTAATCACCTGAGTAAATGTAACTAAGACACAGCCTTGCATAATATAAATAGATGCATGGTCTAGTGCAGTAATAACTAGGACAAGGTCGAGTGTAATTTAAACAGAGACAGAGTCTAGTGTAATATAAACAGAGACAAGGTGTCGTGTAATATAAACAGGGATAGGGTCTAGTATCATATCAACAGAGACAGGGTCTAGTGTAATATAACCAGTGTCAGGGCCTAGTGTAAATTGAACAGAGACAGGGTCTAGTGTAATATAAACAGTGTCAGGGCCTAGTGTAAAATAAACAGAGACAGGGTCTAGTGTATTATAAACAGAGACAGGGACTAGTGGAATATAAACAGAGTCAAGGTCTAGTGTATTAAACCAGAGACAAGGTCGAGTGGAATATAAACAGAGACAGGGTCTAGTGTGATGTAAACGTCTATGATTCTATCACCACCTTTCAGCGTTTTACTCACCTCTATTAAATCAACCTTTAACCTTCCCTGCTCAATCCCAATTTCTCTAATCTCTGCATAACTGAAATACCTCATTCCTGGAAGAATTCTAGTCGAGGATGACTTGCTTCCACTCTAAAAGTGAGTTCTCGGGTGACTGGAGAGTCCGATGAGGGACCTACAGTCTCTGTCGCTGGTGGTCAGACAGTGATTGAAGGAAAGTGTGGGTGGGGAGTCTGGTTTACCGCATGCTCATTCCGCTGTCCACGCTTGGTTTCTACATGCTCTCGGCGATGAGACTCGAGGTGCTCAGCGCCCTCCCGAATGTTCTTCCTCCACTTAGGGTGGTCTTTGGCCAGAGAGTTCCAGGTGCTGGTGGGGATTATGCATTTTATCAAGGAGGCCTTGAGGGTGTCCTTGAAACGTTTCCTCTGCTCGCTTGCCGTGTTGAAGCTCCACGTAGGAACCGCTGTGTTGTGTCCCACAACCCTCCCGAGAGCTCCGTGCTCCTCCAATAGTTGACTCTTGAGCATCCCTGATTTTAATCACCCCACCATCGCCGTGCCTTCAGCTGCCAAGGCTCTAACCTCTGGAATTCGCTTCCTAACACTCTCCATCTGTCTTCCCTTCTTTAAGACGCTCCCTAAAACCTATCTCTTTGACCAAGCTTTTGATCACCTGTCCCAGTATCTCATTCTGTGGCTCGGTGTCACAATTTGTTTGATAACGCTCCTGTGAAGCAATTTTAGGGCATGAAGTTGCCCCAATTCTGAAGGGATGGGACAGGTTAGATGCGGGTATAATGTTCCCGATGTTGGGGAAGTCCAGAATCAGGGGACGCAGTCTTAGGATAAGGGGTAGACCATTTAGGACTGAGATGAGGAGAAATTTCTTCACTCAGAGAGTTGTTAACCTGTGGAATTCCCTGCCAGAGAGAGTTGTTGATGCAGTTCATTCGATATATTCAAGAGGCGGTTAGATATGACCCTTACAGCTAAGGGGATCAAGTGGTATGAAGAGAAAGCAGGACACATAGAAACATAGAAACATAGAAACATAGAAACATAGATACATAGAAAAAGAGAAACATAGAAACATAGAAACATAGAAACATAGAAAATAGGTGCAGGAGTAGGCCATTCGGCCCTTCTAGCCTGCACCGCCATTCAATGAGTTCATGGCTAAACATGCAACTTCAATACCCCATTCCTGCTTTCTCACCATACCCCAGGGGTACTGAGGTGAATGATCAGCCATGATCTTATTGAATGGTGGTGCAGGCTCGAATGGCCGAAAGGCCTACTCCTACACCTATTTACTATGTTTCTATGTTTAATCTGTTCTGCACCGTCTTCAAGGCGATGACATATTCCCCAAAGTCTGGACTGAAATTAATTCAATCTCTATTGTTCCGTTAGATTAATTATAAGGATTCTTGCTCTCTTAAAATTGGACTGAGCAGTAATCTGAGTGTTAGTAATTATTAATTGATAAAGACGATACAATTTGTTCTGACAATACAGATGGTGACTTGTCTGCTCAGCAACAGCAGCCTCTGCATGATTCCTGTTTCAATAAGCTCACTCACGCCATCTGCTGATCATGTACAACCACTGCAGGCACCAGAGTTTTTTAAACATGTTTATTTAATTCCACATACAACAAATTGTATTTTCCCAGTGACGTTCGCCCAGAGGAGTGTCTCAGAGCAAGCCACAAGAGGGCCAAGAGATTAGGAGGAGTTACGGGAGAAAGGACTCAATTCGTGTTACCAATTCTGAGGAGGTTTCATAGGAAGGTGTGAATTTATATAAGAACATAAGAATTAGGAGCAGGAGTCGGCCATACGGCCCCTCGAGCCTGCTCCGCCATTCAATAAGATCATGGTTTATCATCGAACGCAACTCCACTTTGCTGCATTATCCCCATATCCCTTGATTCTCCTACAGAGCAAAAATTTATCTATCTCAGCCATGAATATACTCAACGACTCAGCATCCACAGTCCTTTGGATTGAGAATTTCAAAGACTCACAACGCTCTGAGTGAAGAAATTCATCCTCTTCTCTTTCTTAAATGGCCGACCCCTTATCCTGAAACAATGCCTTCTCGTTCTAGACTCTCCGGCCAGGGGAAACTACCTCTCCGCATCTACCCTGTCAATACTCTTCAGAATATTGTATCTTTCAATGAGAGCATCTCTCATTCTTCTACACTGCAGACAGCATAGGCCCATTATATACAATCTCTCATTATAAAACGTATCTCTCATCCCAGGATTCAATCTAGTAAACCTCCGTTGCACGACCAGCAAGGCAAGTATATATTTCCTTAGATCATGAGACACAAACGGCCCATTGCTCCAGGACTCTGGAGTGCAGGTCCAAAGATCCCTGAAGATATCAGGACAGGTAGATAAGGTGGTTAAAAAGGTAGATGGAAAACGTGCCTTTATTAGTCGTGGCATAGAATATAAGAGCAGAGAGGTTATGCATTAAATCCATCAAACACTAGAAAGGCCACAGTGCGAGTACTGCATTCAGTTCTGGTCACCAAATTACAGGAAGGATGTGATTGCACTGTAGAGGGTATAGAGGAGATGAATGAGGATGTCGCCTGGACTGGAGAATGTTACCTATGGGGAAAGATTGGATCGGCTGGAGTTGTTTTCTTTGGAACAGAGCAGGCTGAGGGGAGATTTAATTGACGTGTACAAGATTATAGAAGGCCTAGATAGAGTGGATAGGAAGGAGCTATTTCGCTCAGCAGAATGGTCAATAACCAGGGAGAATAGATGTAAAGTAATTAGTAGAGGATTAGAGGGGATCGAGGAGAAATACTTTTCATCCAGAAGGTGGTAGGAGTCTGGAACTCACTGCCTGAAGGGAGGTACAGGCAGAAATCCTCGTCTCATTGGAGAACACCTGAAAAACACTTGAGGTGCTGTAACCTACAGGGCTATGGACCAAGAGCTGGAAAGTGCGATTAGGGCGGATGGCTGTTTCTCGGGAGCCAGAGACACGATGGGCGCAATTGCCACCCTCTGTGTTGTAAACATCTATGATTCTGACACAACCTTTCATCATTTTAATTACCTCTATTTTATCATCCTTTAACCTTCTCTGCTCAATCCCAGTTTCCCTAGTCTCTGCATAACTGAAAATACCTCATTCATGTCAGAATTCTAGTTAATCTCTTCTGCACCATCTTAAGGCCTTGACATACTTCCCTAAGTCTGGACTGAAATTAATTTAATTTCGAATGTTTCGCCAGATTCATTCTAAGTATGTATGCTCTATTAAAATTGGACTGAGCAATAATATCAGTATTAGTAATTATTGATTGATAACGTTTATATAATTTGTTCCAGCAATGCAGGTTGTGACTTATCTGCTCAGCAACAGCAGCCTCTGCATGAATAATGTTTCAATAAGCTCACTGTCGCCATCAGCTGATGATGAACATCTACTGCAGGCGCCAGAGTTTTTTTTAAACATGATTATTTAATTCCACACACAACAACTTGCATTTTCCCAGTGACGTTCATCCAGAGGAGTTTATCAGAGTTAACCACAAGATGGCCAAGAGATGAGGGGGAGTTAAGAGAGAAGGGACACAATCGTGTTATCAATTTTGAGGAGGTTTTCTTGGGAGGGTGTGAAGTTACATGGAACATTAGAATTAGGAGCAGGATTAGGCCATACGGCCCCACGACCCTGATCCACCATTTAATAAGATCATGGCTGATCATCAACCTCAACTCCACTTTGCTGAATTATCCCCATTTACGTTGATTCTCCTACAGT
The DNA here is from genome assembly GCF_044704955.1 of Pristiophorus japonicus. Classification (NCBI taxonomy): domain Eukaryota; kingdom Metazoa; phylum Chordata; class Chondrichthyes; family Pristiophoridae; genus Pristiophorus; species Pristiophorus japonicus. The sequence continues at coordinate 151,708 of NW_027254412.1, read as the reverse complement.
CCAAATATCTATCTATCTCAGCCGTGAGTATACTCAACGACTCAACATCCACAGTCCTTTGGATTGAGAACTTCAAAGACTCACAACGCTCTGAGTGATGGCATTCATCCTCTTCTCTGTCTTAAATGGTCCACCCGTTATCCTGAAACTATGCCCTCTAGATGTAGACTCTCTAGCCAGGGGAAACAACCTCTCAGCATCTAACCTGCCAATCCCCTTTGGAATCCTATATATTTCAATGAGCGCATTCTTTTAACCTGCAGAGAGTAGAGGCCCATTCTATACAATCTCTCATCATAAGACAGCTCTCTCATCCCAGGATTCAATCTAGTGAACCACAGTTGCACCACCACCAAGGCAAGTATATTCTTCCTTAGATAAGGAGACCCAAACTGCCCCAGTATTCCTGGACCTTGGAGTACAGGTCCACAGATCGCTGAAGGTTGCAGACCAGATAGATTAGGTGTTTTAAAAAGGAATACAGAATACGTGCCTTTACTAGTCATGGCATAGAATATAAGAGCAGCGAGATTAGGCATTAACACTATAAAACACTAGTTCGGCCACAGTGTGCAGTTCTGGTCACCACATTACAGGAAAGATGTGATTGCACTATAGAGGGTACAGAGGAGATTGAAGAGGATGTTGCCAGGACTGGAGAATTTTAGCCTTGAGGAAAGATTGGATAGGCTGGAGTTGTTTCCTTTGGAACAGAAGAGGCTGAGGGGAGATTTCATTGTTGTGTACAAGATTATTGTGGTGGGAAAATTATTGGAAAAAGTCCTAAAAGTCAGGACGAATCTACATTTGGAAAGGCAATGATTAATTAGGGATAGTCAGCACGGATTTCTAAAGGGAAGATCAACCCTCTTGGTTACCTCTTCAAAAAATGCAATCAATTTCCACATGGTAGACTGGTTTAAACCCACGGTATCCAGGACAAAGTGGCAAGTTGTATCCAAAATTGGCTTGAAGGTAGGAAACAAAGGGTAATGATTGATGGATTTATTTTGACTCGAAGGATGTTTCCAGTGGGTTTCCGCCGGGCTCAGTACTGGGCCCCTTGCTTTTGTGGTATATATCTGTTATATATGTGGACTTGTATTTACTCTGTACAACCACCAGAGGGCTCATTCCCCGGAATCCCAAGGGATCCCATAATTCCTTGGGAGCACAGGTATTTAAGAAGGCTTCACAGGTTGGAGACGCACTCTGCAATAAAAGACTAAGGTCACACTTTTTTTGAGCTCACAGTGTTCAGTCTGACTCTTTCTCCATACACTACAACTGGCGACGAGATACAGTTAGCGAACCCAAAAATGCAGAGAACAGTGTGCATCCTGGAGAAATTTTAGCAGGGAGATGATTGGGAAACTTTTGTGAAGCGACTCGACCAATACTTCTTGGCCAACGAACTAGATGGGGAAGAGCACACTGCCAAACAAAGGGCGATCATCCTCATCCTCCTTGGGGCACCAACGTAAGGCCTCATGAAGAATCTGCTCACTTCAGCGAAACCACGGAGAAATCATATGACGATTTGTGCACACTGGTCCGAGAGCATTTGAACCCAAATGAAAGCATTTTGATGGCGACGTACAGGTTCTCCACCTACAAAAGATCTGAAGGCCAGGGAGTGGTGAGTCATGTCGCCAAGCTCAGACGCCTTGCAAGACATTGAGAATTTGAAGGACCATTTACAGCATATGCTCAGAGACTTTTTCGTACTTGGCTTTGGCCACGAAACCTTCCTTCGCAAACTTTTGACTGTAGAGACCCCAACCTTGAATAAGGCCACAGCGATAGCCCAGGCGTTCATCGCCACCAGTGACAAAACTAAGCAAATCGCTCAGCACACAAGTGCTGCTAAAAGTACTATGAACAAAGTGATGTTGTTTTCGAATCAGAACGTACAGGACAGGTCACACCTACTAGCAGCTACACGTCGGCAGATGTCTCAGAGTCCACCATCAAGGGTGATGAATGCAAGGCAATTAACACCTTGTTGGCACTGCGGGGGTGATCATCGTTTCCATTCATGCTGATTCAAAGGATACGTTTGCAAGGGCTTTGGAACAATGGGACACCTCCAACGAGTGTACAGGTGAGCTGCTAAACCTGCTAAAGTTGAAAACCATCAGGTTACAGAGGAGGATCATGAAAAAACAGAGCTTCAGATAGAGGAGGCAGAGGTACATGAGGTGCACACATTCACCACGAATTGTCCCCCCGATAACGCTGAATGTTGAACTCAATGGACTCCCGGTGTCAATGGAGCTGGACACGGGTGCAAGCCAGTCCATCATGGGCAAAAATACTTTTGAAAGGTTGTGGTGCAATAAGGCCTCAAGGCCAGTCTTAACTCCAATTCACACGAAACTAAGAACTTACACAAAGGAACTGATTCCTGTAATCGACAGTGCTACCGTAAAGGTCTCTTATGATTGAGCGGTTCACAAGCTACCACTCTGTGTGGTATCGGGCGATGGTCCCACGCTGCTCGGCAGGAGCTGGCTGGGAAAGATTCGCTGGAACTGGGACGACATCCGAGCGCGATCACCCGCTGACGACACTTCCTGTGCCCAGCTCTAAAACAAATTTCCTTCGCTGTTTGAATCAAGCATCGGGAAATTTCAAGAAGCAAAAATGCAGATCTACCTAATTCCGGGGGCGCGACCCATCCATCACAGGTCGAGAGAAGCACCGTACATGATGAAAGAAATGGGAGAGATCGAGCTAGACTGGCGACAAAGAGAAGGCATCATTTCACCGATCGAGTTCAGTGAGTGGGCCAGTCCTATTGTCCCAGTCCTCAAGGGGGATGGCATCGTCAGAATCTATAGTGATTACAAAGTAACTATCAATCGTTTCTCCCTGCAGGACCAATACCACTACCAAAAGCCGACGACTTCTTTGCAACGCTGGCGGGAGGAAAGACATTCACGAAGCTGGATCTGACTTCAGCCTACATGATGCAGGAACTGGAGGAATCATCGAAGGCCCTCTCCTGCATCAACACGCACAAATGTATTTTTGTTTATAACAGATCAGCGGCGGCGATATTCCAGAGAAACATGGAAAGTTACTGAAGTCAGTCCCGCACACCGTGGTCTTTGAGGACGAAATCTTGATCATCGGTCGGAACACAGTCGAGCACCTGCAGAACCTGGAGGAGGTTCTTAGTCGACTCAACCGTGTGGGGCTCAGGTTAAAATGCTTGAAGTGAGCGCAATCGAGAACGCACCGAGGCCACAGAACGTGATGGAGCTGCGGACGTTTCTGGGACTCTTGAAATACTTTGATAACTTCTTACCGGGTCTCATCACCCTGTTAAAACCACTACATGTCTTCCTACGAAAAGGGGGCGAATGAGTTTGGGGCAAAAGCCAAGAAAATGCCTTTGTAAAAGCGAGAGAATTATTATGCTCAAACAAATTGCTTGTGTTGTATGATCCATGTAAGCGTTTGGTACGAGCATGTGATGCGTCGTCATATGGCGTCGGGTGTGTATTGCAACAAGCTAATGATTTTGGGAAACTGCAACTGGTTGCTTATGCATCCAGGCGACTGTCTAAGGCCGAGAGAGGCTACAGCATGATTGAAAAAGAAGCGTTAGCGTGTGTCTATGGGGTAAAACATTGCATCAAAACCTGTTTGGGCTAAAATTCGAAATGGAACCTGCCCATAAGCCACTTATATCCCTGTTTTCCGAGAGTAATGGGATAAATACCAACGCATCGGCCCCCATCCAGAGATGGGCGCTCACGTTGTCAGCATATTCGCTATTCGCCACAGGCCAGGCACAGAAAACTGCGCCGATGCTCTCAATAGACTGCCGTTGCTAACCACGGGGGTGGAAATGTTGCAGCCCGCAGATCCAGCGATGGTAATGGAAGCATTTGAGAGTGAGCAATCACTCGTCACTGCCCGGCAGATCAAAACTTGGACAAGCCAGGACCCCTTATTATCTCTAGTCAAAAGTTGTGTGCTTCACGGGAGCTGGTCCAGTGTCCCAGTGTCCCAGTGGAAATGCAGGAAGAGATAAATCTGTTCCAGCAGAGCACAGATGAAATGTCTATACAGGCAGACTGCCTTCTGTAGGGCAATCGAGTAGTGGTCCCCAAGAAGGGCTGAGACACCTTCATCAATGAACTTCACAGTACCCACCCAGGCATCATAATGATGAAAGCGACAGCCAGATCCTACATGTGGTGGACCAGTATCGATGTGGATTTAGAGTCCTGCGTTCACAGATGTAATACATGCTCGCAGTTAAGCGATGTACCCAGGGAGGCGCCGCTAAGTTTATGGTCTTGGCGCTCCAAACCGTGGTCTAGGGTACAGGTCGACTATGCAGGCCAGTTCTTGTTTAAAATGTTCCTTGTGACCCCACTCACTCACTGGGATCCCACCTTCTGAACTGATCATGAAAAGAGCACTTAAGACAAGGCTCTCGTTTCTTCACCCTGATCTACATGAACAGGTAGAGAGCAGGCGTTTTCAACAAAGTGCATACAATGATAGCGCAAATGTGTCATGCGAGATTGAAGTCAATGATCCTGTATTTCTATTAAATTATGGACAAGGTCCCAAGTGGCTTCCCGGAATTGTCGGTGCCAAAGGGGCAGCAGTGTGTTTTGGCACCAACTTTAAAATGGACGCATTCAACGGAAACACTTGGACCAAATCAAGCTCACATTCACGGACTACCCTGAGCAACCCACCTTGGACCCTACTTTTTTAGATCCCCCAACATGCACACCAGTGACGACCGACACCACGGTTGACCACGAAACAGAACCCATCACCCACACCAGCCCTGCAGAGCCCAACACACCAGGCAGCCCAGCAAGGCCAGCTGCACAGAGCCCAGCGAGGGCCCAACAAATGATTCAACAACACCAGATTTCACACCGAGACGATCAACTAGGTTAAGAAGGGACCCAGATCGACTCACATTGTAAATAGTTACCCTATTGACTTTGGGCGGGAGTGTTGTTATATTTGTGGACTTGTATTTACACTGTACAGCCACCAGAAGGCTCATTCCCCGGAGTCCCAATGGATCCCATAATCCCTTGGGAGCACAGGTATTTAAGAAGGCTTTCCGGGTTGGAGAGCCACACTGGAGACCTGCAATAAAAGACTAAGTTCACACGTTACTTTGAACTCACAGTGTTCAGTCTGACTCTTACTCCATACACTACAATATCAACGATTTAGATTTGAATATAGGGAGTATGATTAAGAATTTTGTAGACGACACTAAAATTGTCTGTGTGGTTGATAATGAATAGGAAAGTCATGTGCTGCAGGAGGATATCAATCTACTGGTCAGGTGGGCAGAGCAGTGGCAAATGGAATTTAATTCAGAGAGGTCTGAGCTGATGCACTTTGGGAGAGCTAATAAGGAAAGGATATAAACATTAAGCGGTAGTCCACTTAATAGTGTAAATGAACAAAGGGACTATGGAGTGCTTGTCCACAGATCCCTGAAAGTAGCAGGCCAAGTGGATAAGGTGGTCAATAAGGCATACGGAATGCTTGCCTTTATTGGCCAAGGCATAGAATATAAAAGCAGGGAGGTTATGCTTAAAGTATATACTACTTTGGTTAGGTCACAGCTGTAGTACTAGGTGCAGTTCTGGTAGCTGTGTTATAGGAAGGATGTGATTTCTGATTTCACTGGAGAGGGTGCAGGTGAGATTTACGAGTTTGCTGCCTGGAATGGAGAATCTTAGTTATGAGGACAGATTGGATAGGCTGGGTTTGTTCTCATTGGAACAGAGGATGTTGAGTGGAGACCTCATTGAAGTGTACAAAATATTGAGGGGCCTGGACATAGTGGATAATAAGGGCCTATTTCCATTGGTGGAGCAATCTATTACGAGGAGGCATACTTTTAAGATGGTAGGTGGAATGTTTAGAGAGGATTTGAGAGGGGGGCTTCTTTACGAAAGGGTTCTGGGGATCGGGAACTCTATGCGTGGAACAGTGGTGGATGCAGAAAACCTCTTCACTTTTAAGAGGTGGTTGGATGGGCATTTAAAGTGCTGTAATCTGCGGGGTTACGGACCGAGAGCTGATAGCTGGGAGTACACTGGACGACCTTTTGTTGGACGGAGCTGATATAATGGTAAGTACTGCGGGGAACAGAATTCGGCCAGGATGATCTCTCCGAATAATTTCGATCGCTTGGATGGGTTAGAGAGTAATTTTCCCAGATCTTTTCTTCCTAAATTGCCCTGGGTTTTTATCTGGTTTTGGCTCTGGTTTTGAGATCACATGGCTCCGGTTGGGGTGGAGTGTGGAATGTATTAATATAAGGGGTGTCGCAGTTGTGTGGGGCGGACTGGTTGGGCTGGGTGCTCTTTGCCTGTCTGTCATTGTTCATAGGTTTATATGTAAACTTTAGGGATGCTGACCCAGGCCTGTGCGGCTCTTTGCCGATCGGCGTGGACACGATGGGCCAAATTGGCCTCCTTCTGCGCTAAAATTTCTACGTTTCTATGTTTCTAGTATAAGGATCGTGGATAGAGTTGCTAGGAAGGAACTATTTCCCTGAGCAGAGTGGTCAATAACCTGGAAAAATAGATGTAATGTAATTGCTGGAATGATTAGAGGGGATGGAGGCGAATTCCTTTTCATCCAGAGGGGGGTGGGGGTCTGGAACTCACTGCCTGAAAGGGAGGTACAGGCAGAAATTCTCACCTCATTGAAAAAGTACCTGCATATGCACTTGAGGTGCCATAACCTACAGAGCTATGGACCAATGGAAAGTGTGATTAGGACGGGTGGCTGTATTTCGGCCGGCATGGACATGATGGGCACAAAGACCTCCCTCTGTGTCATAAACTTCGATGATTCTGTCACAAACATACATCATGTTAATCACCTTTATTAAATCATCATTTACCCTTCTCTACTCCATTCCAGTTTCTCTAGTCTCTGCATAACTGAAATGCCTCATTCCTGGAAGAATGCTAGTAAATCTTTGCTGCACCATCTTCACGGCCTTGACATACTTCCCAAAGTCTGGTTTGAAATTAATTCAATCTCTATTGTTCTGTCAGATTAATTATAAGGATGCATGCTCTCTTAAAATTGGACTGAGCAGAATACTGAGTATTTGTAATTATTGATTGATAACAATTACATAACTTGTTCTGACCATGCAGACAGTGACGTATCTGCTCAGCAACAGCAGTCTCTGCATGATTCCAGTTTAATAAGCTGATTGTCGCCTTCTGCTGATGAAAACATCTACTGCAGGCGCCAGAGTTTTTTAAACATGATTATATAACTCCACACACAACAACTTGCATTTTCACAGTGACGGTCACCCAGAGTAGTTTCTCAGAGCAAACCACAAGATGGCCAAAGATCAGGGGGAGTTAAGCGACAAAGGACACAATTAGTGTTCTCAATTCTGAGGAGGTTTTAATGGGAATGTGTGAAGTTATATAAGAACATAAGAATTAGGAATAGGAGTAGGCCATACGGCCCCTCGAGCCTGCTCGGCCATTCAATAAGATCATGGTTGATCATCTACCTCAACTCCACTTTGCTGCATTATACCCATATCCCTTGATTATCCGACAGCCCAAACATCTATCTATCTCAGCCTTGAATATACTCAACACCTCAACATCCACAGGCCTTTGGATTGAGAATTTCAAAGATTCACAACGATCTGAGTGATGAAATTCATCCTCTTCTCTGTCTTAAATGGCCCGTCCCTTATCCTGGAAGTATGCCCTCTAGATGTAGACTCTCCAGCCAGGGGAAAGATCCTTTCGGCATCCAACATGTCAACCCCCCTCAGAATCATTTAGCTTTCAATGAGATCTGAATTGCTCATTCTTTGTTTCCAGATTTGGATCTTGAGCAATGCGGGCAATAAAACACAAGCAAAATAGTGTTGGCGGGCGGGAGCGTGTGATTAATAAACTGCGGGTAGGCCGCATCGCACGATTTATAATGTTGGAGAACAGCCTCAAGGCCTGAAAGTGAACCAGTGGCCCGGTCTATGTTCCATCCGACGGCGCCCGTGAGGCTTTTTATTTGTGACAGGCCCGTTACGGACAGCCATCTTCGTGCAGGAAAAAGCGAACGGTTTTTCTTGCAGTGCGGCCATCTTGGTACTGGAACGAAGAGTGGGCGGGGATTTAGTGTCCCAGTGACCAGGAGATAAAATCATTGACTCATTGATTGAATTCTCACTCTGCACACAGCGGCTGAAGAACTGAACCCATCCACAGCCGAGGGTGGGAGAAAACTGGGAGTGCAGGAAAGAAATGTCGGAGATGGTGCAATGGGTTTGGGTTTCTGCTCAGGGAGGAGGGAGAGTGTGTGGGGTGGGGATTTGCAGGTTTGGGGGAACAAGAGAGGAAAGAATGTTCCATAGAAACGAGAATTATCTGTTCTGAATTTCTATCCTGTCCTTACACTGATGTATTTTGTAAACTCCTTTTACAGGATATTAGAAGGCGAGGATTTGGAGACAGGGAACTCTAACCAAACATCGCGTCAAAATCTGACAGAGTCACTCGATTAATCAGGACCTGAATATAATCGGCCTGTGAATGTGGAAGGATTAAATATTTGTGTGTTCTGTCTGTGAGAATCCTGGAATGTCACGTCCTGAACTGTTCTGTCCTGGAATCTGAAATAAAAACAGAAAATGCTGATAATCTCAGCGGGTCAGGCAGCCGCTTTGGAGAGAAACAGAGTGAACGCTTCAGTTTGATGACCGTTCCTCAGAACTCTCTTCAGAAATGTGTTTACAATAAAATGTATAAACTTTTCCTTCAATCCTAAATTGATCTTTGGTACAAAATCTAAAATTCAGTGTCTGAAAGGTTTCACTGATGCACATCTCCAATTAGAAAGTGCTGATTAATCATTGATGACAATGCTTACTGACTTGTACATTACACACAGCGGCCCCTCCATTATCCACCAGAAAGAAGGGAAATGGGAATTGATGGAGAATCAATGTCACAAATGTTGCCCCTCCGTCTGGTGCAGCAATCTCCTCGGCATGGGAATAGAAACATAGAATCATAGAAAATAGGTGCAGGAGTAGGCCATTCGCCCCTTCGAGCCTGCACTGCAATTCAATGAGTTCATGGCTGAACATGCAACTTAAGTACCCCATTCCTGCTTTCTCGCAATACCCTTTGATCCCCTTAGTAGTAAGGACTTCATCCAACTCCTTTTTGAATATATTTAGTGAATTGGCCTCAACAACTTTCTGTGGTAGAGAATTTAACAGGGTCACCACTCTCTGGGTGAAGAAGTTTCTCCTCATCTCAGTCCTAAATGGCTTACCCCTTATCCTTCGACTGTGACCCCTGGTTCTGGACTTCGCCAACATTGGGAACATTCTTCCTGCATCTAACCTGTCGAAACCCTTCACAATTTTAAACGTTTCTATGAGATCCCCTCTCATTCCTCTGAACTCCAGTGAATACAAGCCCAGTTGATCCAAATTTTCTTGATATGTCAGTCCTGCCATCCCGGGAATCAGTCTGGTGAACCTTCGCTGCACTTCCTCAACAGCAAGAATGTCCTTCCTCAAGTTCGGAGACCAAAACTGTACACAATACTCCAGGTGTGGCCTCACCAAAGCCCTGTAGAACTGTAGCAACACCGCCCTGCCCCTGTACTCAAATCCCCTCGCTATGAAGGCCAACGTCCCATTTGCTTTCTTATCCGCCTGCTGTACCTGCATGCCAACCTTCAATGACTGATGTACCATGATACCCAAGACTCGTTGCACCTCCCCTTTTTTTAATCTGTCACCATTCAGATAGTCTGTCTCTCTGTGTTTACCACCAAAGTGGATAACATCACATTTATCCACATTATACTTCATCTGCCATGCATTTGCCCACTCACCTAACCTATCCAAGTCACTCTGCAGCTTCATAGCATCCTCCTCGCAGCTCACGCTGCCACCCAACTTAGTGTCATCCGCAAATTTGGAGATACTACATTTACTCCCCTCGTCTAAATCATTACTATACAATGTAAACAGATGGGGCACCAGCACAAAACCTTGCGGTACCCCACTAGTCACTGCCTGCCATTCTGAAAAGTACCCATTTACTCCTACTCTTTGCTTCCTGTCTGCCAACCAGTTCTCAATTCACGTCAGCACACTGCCCCCAATCCCATGTGCTTTAATTTTGCACATTAAGCTCTTGTGTGGGACCTTGTTGAAAGCCTTCTGAAAGTCCAAATACACAAAGTCAACTAGTTCTCCTTTGTCCACTCTACTGGAAACATCCTCAAAAAAGTCCAGAAGTTTTGTCAAGCATGATTTCCCTTTCACAAATCCATGCTGACTTGCGCCTATCATGTCACCTCTTTCCAATTGCGCTGCTATGGCATCCTTAATAATTGATTCCATCAATTTACCCACTACCGATGTCAGGCTAACCGGTCTATAATTCCCTTCTTTTCTCACTCCCTCCGTTTTTAAAAAGTGGGGTTACATTGGCTAACCTTCACTCCATACAGAGTCTATGGAATGTTGGAAAATGACTGTCAATGCACCCGCTATTTCTAAGGCCACCTCCTTAAGTATTCTGGGATGCAGTCCATCAGGCCCTGGGGATTTATCGGCCTTCAATCCCATCAATTTCCCCAACACAATTTGCCGACTAATAAGGATTTCCCTCAGTTCCTCCTTCTTACTAGACCCTCTGACGCCTTTTATATCCGGAAAGTTGTTTGTGTCCTCCTTAGTGAATACCGAACCAAAGGACTTGTTCAGTTTGTCTGCCATTTCTTTGTTCCCCATTATGACTTTCCTGATTCTGACTGCAGGGGACCTACGTTTGTCTTTACTAACCTTTTTCTCTTTACTTATCGACAGAAGCTTTTGCAGTCCATCTTAATTCTCCCTGCAAGCTTCCTCTCGTACTCTATTTTCCCTGCCCTAACCAAACCCTTTGTCCTCTTCTGCTGCATTCTAAATTTCTCCCAGTCCCAGGGTTCGCTGCTATTTCTGGCCAATCTGTATGCCACTTCCTTGGCTTTAATACTATCCCTGATTTCCCTTGATAGCCACGGTTGCGCCACCTTTCCTTTTTTATTTTTACGTCAGACAGGAATGTACAATTGTTGTAGTTCATCCATGCAGTCTCTAAATGTCTGCCATTGCCCATCCACAGTCAACCCCTTAAGTATCTTTCGCCAATCTATCCTAGACAATTCACGCCTCATACCTTCAAAGTTACCCTTCTTTACGTTCTGGACCATGGTCTCTGAATTGACTGTTTCATTCTTCATCCTAATGTAGAACTCCACCATATTATGGTCACTCTTCCCCAAAGGGCCTCGCACATTGAAATTGCTAATTAATCCTCTCTCGTTGCACAACACCCAGTCTAAGATGGCCTCCCCCCTAGTTGGTTCCTCGATACATTGGTCTCGAAAACTATCCCTTATGCACTCCAGGAAACCCTCCTCCACGGTATTGCTTCCAATTTGGTTAACCCAATCTATATGCATATTAAAGTCACCCATTATAACTGCTGCACCTTTATTGCATGCACCCCTAATTTCCTGTTTGATGCCCTCACCAACATCACTGCTACTGTTTGGAGGTCTGTACACAACTCCCACTAATGTTTTGGCACAGGAATAGGCCATACGGTCCCTCGAGCCTGCTCCGCCATTAATAAGATCATGGCTGATCATTGACCATAACTCCACTTTCTTGCCCTCTCTCTATCTTTTGATTTCTCGAGATTCCAAAATTCTATTGTCTCATTCTTGACTATATTCAACACCTCAGCGCCCACAGTCCTTTGGGGTAGAGAATTCCAAATATTTTCAACCCTCTGAGTGAGGTCATTCCTCCTCATCGCAGCCTTATCATGAGACTATGCTTCCTAGTTCTCGCGTTTCTAGCCGGAGGAAACAACCTCTCAGCATCCACCTTTTCAATCCCTCTCAGAATTGTATATGTTTCAATGAAATCACCTCCCATTCATATAAACACCAGAGAGTATAGGCCCATTCTGCTCAATCTCTCCTCATAAGAGAATCCCCCATCCCGTTAATCAGTCTGACAAACCTTCGTTGCACTCCCTCAGATTAAGGAGACCAAAACTGTGCATAGTACTGTAGGTGTCGTCTTACCAAGACCTTTTACAATTGCAGCAAGCCTTTGTAATTCTTGTACTCCAACTACCTGGCAATAAAGGCCAATCGGTCTTCCTAATTGCTTGCTGGGCCTGCCTGCCAGCTCTCTGATTTTCCTGTGCGAGGACACCTAAATTTCTCTGAACACTAAGATTTATCAGTTTTTCACCATTAACAAAATATTATGTTTTTCTATTCTTGCTAACAAAGTGAATAACCTCACATTTCCCCACATTTTACTCCAACTGCCACCTTACTGCCCACACACTTAACCTGTCCATATCCCTCTGCAGCTCTTTGCATCCTCCTCACAACGTACTTTCCCATCTGGCTTTGAATCGTCAGCAATCCTGTATACAATGCACTTGGTCATTAATATAGACTGTAAATAGTTCAAGTAAAGCGTTAGCACTCCACTAGTCACAGTCTGCCAACCGGAAAATGACCCGTTTAGCCCTACTCTCTGTTTTCCATCCGTTAACCAATCCTCTATCCATACTAATATATTACCCCCAACTCCATCAGCTCTTAACTAGCATTTCATGTGGCACATCAAATGCTTTTTGGAAATTCTAAAATATTACATCCACTGGTTCCCCTTCATCCACCCTGCTAGTTACATCCTCAAAAAAATTAATAACTGTATTAAACACGATTACCTTTCATAAATTCATGGTGACTCTGCCTAATCATACCATGATTTTCTAAAAGCTCTGTTACCACTTCTGTAGTAATGGATTCCAGGATTTTCCCAAGGACTGATGTCAGGTTAACTGGCCTGTAGTTTCCCGTTTTCTCTCTCCCTCCTTTCTTGACCGTGGAAGAGAGGCAGGCAGCTAGAGTGACCCACCTCTGGGCCCCGCCCACCCCGGACCTACAAGTTGCTGTTTGAGCCTGGCCCAAGAGCAGGTCCAGGAGAAGATCCTCCGTCTTACCCACCCCCCTCTGTACCAGGCGGCCAAAGATTAGGAGCACGGGGCTAAAGTATAACCAAAAGTTGAGGAGCAGCCCCTTCAGGTAACTATTCAGGGTCTGCAACCTCTCACACTGAATAGATACATGGACCATGGACTCCTCGAGGCCGCGAACATCACAGGTGGCCAGGCAGTAAGGTGAAGCGGAAAAAGAGCGCGTATGACAGATGTCAGGTCGAGAATACATCTGAGAGATCGAACGGTTTATGTGCACAGATCGTTGAAGGTGGCAGGACAGGTTATGAAAGCAGTTAAAAAAAACTTACGGGATCTATGGCTTCATGAATAGAGGTATAGAGTACAAAAGTGTGGAAATTAAGATGAACATGTATAAACATTCATTCGGCCTCAACTGGAGTAGTGTGTCCAATTCTGGGCACCGCACTTCAGGAAGGATGTGAAGGGCTGAGAGAGGGTGTAGAAAAGATGTACGATAATGATTCCAGGGATGAGGGCCTTCACTAATGTGGATACACTGGAGAAGCTGGGGCTTTCTCCTCAGAGCAGAGAAGATTTGATAGAAGTGTTCAAAATCATGAGGGGTCTGGACAGAGTAGTTAAAGGGAAACTGTTCCCATTGGTGGAAGGTTAGAGAACCAGAGGACACAGATTCAAGGTGATTAGCAAAACAACCACAGGCAACATGAGAAAAAATATTTTTACACAGCGAGTGGTTAGGAACTGGAATGCACTGCCTAAAGGGATGGTGGAGGCTGACTCAGTCACTGGTTTCAAAAGGGAGTTGGATATGTATCTGAAGGAGAGACATTTTTCGGGCTGCAGGGAAAAGGTAGGTGAGTGGGACTAGCTGAAGAGCTCTTGCAGAGAGCCGGCATGGGTTCGACAGGCAGAATGGCCTCCTTCTGTGCTGTAACCATTCTATGATTCCAACGAGGCCCAGCTCCATCTCACTACAACTTCTCTCGACCGCTCTACAGTCTCTACATTGTCAGACTGCTTGTACAACATCTAGTACCAGGTGAGCAGAAATTTTCCCCAATTAAATATTGGGAAGACTGAAGCCATTGTCTTTTGTCCCCATCACAAACTCCGTTCCCTAGTGACCGACTACATCCCTCTCTCGAGCATCTGACCGAGGCTGAACGAGACTGTTCACAAACTTTCACCCTGAAATGAGCAACCGAGCACGTATCCGCACCTTAACCAAAATCGCCTATTTCCACCCCCATAACATTGCCCGTCTCCGCCCCTGCCACAGCTCATCTGCTGCAGAAGCCCTCAACCATGCCTTTGTTTCCTCTCGACTTGACTATTCCAACACACTCCTGGCTGGCCTCCCATGTTCTACACGAAGCAAACCCGAGCTCATCCAAAACTCTGCAGCCCGTGTTCTAACTCGCACCAAATCCTGTTCACCCATCATCCATGTGACCTACATTGGCTCCCTGGTATGCAACATATCAATTTCAAAATCTCATCTTATTTACAAATCCCGCTGTGGCCTCGTCCCTCCCTATCTCAGTAATATCCTACAGATTCACAAGCCCACCCACCTCCCCATATATCTGTGCTTCTCAAATTCTGCCCTCTTGAGGATCCGTAATTATAATCGTGTAACTATGGGTGGTCCTGACTTCTGCTGCCTAGGCCCAAAGCTCTAGAACTCCTTCCGTCTGCAGGTAGGAGGTTTAGAGGGGATTTGAGGAGAAAGTTCTTCACCCAGTGACTGGGGGTCTGGAACTCACTGCCTGAAAGGATGGTAGAAGCAGAAACACTCAGCACATTTAAAAAGTACTTGGATGTGCACTTGAAGTGCCGCAAGCTACACGGCAAGGGACCAAGTGCTGGAGAGTGGAATTAGGCTGCATAGCTCTGTGTCGGCCGGCACGGACACGGTGGGCTGAAATGGCTTCCTTCCGTGCTATAAATTTCGATGGTTCTATGATTCTAATCTATGATTCTAATTGGGCAGGGTTTAAACTAAAATGGCAGGGGAATGGGAATCTGTGCAGGGAGGCAGAGGGAAGTAAAAAGGGGGCAGAAGCAAATGGTAGGAAGGAGAAAAGCAAGAGTGGAGGGCAGACAAATCAAGGGCAAAAATCAAAAAGGGCCTACAAAAGGGCACACTACAACATAATTCTAACAGGACAAAGACTGTTAAAAAACAACCCTGAATGCTCGGATTCTCAGTGCGAGAAGCAATCATAATAAGGTGGATAAATTGACTGCACAGATAGCTGTTAACGGATATGATGTAATTGGGATTACGGAGACATGGCTCCAGGGTAACCAAGGCTGGGAACTCAACATCCAGCGGTAATCAATATTCAGGAAGGAAAGACAGGAAGTAAAAGGAGGTGGGATAGCGTTACTCGTTAAAGAGGAGATTAATGCAATAGTAAGGAAGGACATTAGCGTGGATGATGTGTTATCTATATTGGTACAGCTACGAAACACCAAAGGGCAGAAAACATTAGTGGGAGTTGTGTGCAGACAATCAAACAGTAGTAGGTAGTTTGGGGATGGCAGCAAACAGGAAATTAGGGACACGTGCAATAAGGGTACAGAAGTTATCATGGGTGACATTAAGCTATAATTTGATTGGGCTAACCAAACTGGTAGCAATACTGTGGAGGAGGATTTCCTGGAGTGTATCATCACCATAGGCAATCCCTCGAAGCGAGGATGACTTGCTTCTGCGCCAAAAAGGGTTGAGTTCACAGGTATTTCAATGAAGGACTTAATATTCCAGATCCCGAACTACACTTTGGAGGGTGGACGATGCCTGTGCTTGGATGTTTTTAACGTGTGATGGCTGTTGCACCCCAGCCATCACACAGGCTTGATAGAGCTAGGTCTTGGTCCAGTGGCAATGATTACCTCAGACAACTGGAGACCAGCTCTGCTGCACGGACCTAGCATGCACGCATATAGCAGTGTGGGCAGGTCCATGCTGCCTCTGGGCTCTCGCCTCTTCTGGGCCCCAGACTCACGCCTCTCCTGGGCCCGGGTCACTTCCCTCTACAATCTCTTGCAGCTCCTTGGCCCCTCGTGCTGTGCCTGCTCGCACTGCAATGAGCGACCTGGCTTCACAGCTGTCGAGCTCCTGCAGTGGTATGCCACTGTTGCACGCAGTTACATCTGATGGCCCCGGCCTGCTGATGGTCTTGCAGGCCGGGACCGCGCTGCCGCACCCTGCTCCCTCTAATGCAGCCTTTCAATCACAGTAAATCCTGTAGAGTGTATAAGGGATAGTTTTCGAGACCAACATGTAGAGGAACCAACTGGAGAGCAGGCAATCCTCGACTGGGTGATGTGTAGCGAGGGAGGATTAATTAGCAATATGGTCGTGCCGGGCCCCTTGGGGAAGAGTGACCATAATACAGTAGAATTCTTTATTAAGATGGAGAATGACACAGTTAATTCAGAGACGAGGGTCCTGAACTTAATGAAAGGAAACTTCGACGGTATGAGACGTGAACTTGCTAGAATAGACTGGAAAATGATACTTAAAGAGTTGACGGTGGATAGGCAATGGCAGACATTTAACTATCACATAGATTAACTTCAACAATTGTACATCCCTGTCTGGAGTAAAAATAAAACAGGAAAGGTGGCTCTACCGTGGCTAGCAAGGGAAATTAAGGATAGTGTTAAATCCAAGGAAGATGCATGTAACTTGGCCAGAAAAAACAGCAAACCTGATGACTGGGAGAAATTTAGAATTCCGCAGAGGAGGACCAAAGGATTAATTAGGAGGGGAGAAATAGAGTATGAGAGTAAGCTTGCAGAGAACATAAAAACTGACTGCAAAAGCTTCTATAGATTTGTGAAGAGAAAAAGATTAGTGAAGACTAATGTAGGTCCCTTGCAGTCAGAATCAGGTGACTTCTTAATGTGGAACAAGGAAATGGCAGACGAACTGAACAAATACTTTGGTTCTGTCTGTACGAAGGAAGACACGAAAAACCTCATGAAAATACTAGGGAAACGAGGGTCTAGCGAGAAGGGGGAACTGAGGGAAATCCTTAATATCAGGAAATGGTGTTAGCGAAATTGAAGGGACTGAAGGCCGATAAATCCCCACGGCCTGATAGTCTGCATCCCAGAGTACTTAAGGAAGTGGCCCTAGAAAATGTTGATGCATTGGTGGTCATTTTCCAAGATTCCATTGATTCTGGTTCAGTTCCTATGGATTGGAGGGTAGCTAATGTAACCTCACTTTTTAAAAAAGGAAGGAGCGAGAATACAGGGAATTATAGATCGGTTAGCCTGACATCGTTGGTGGGGAAAATGCTGGAATCAATTATTAAAGATCGAATAGCAGCGCATTTGGAAAGCAGTGACATGATGAATCCAAGTCAGCATCGATTTATAAAAGGGAAATCATGCTTGACAAATCCTCTAGAGTTTTTTGAAGATGTAACTCGTAGAGTGGGCAAGGGAGAACCAGTGGATGTGATGTATTTGGACTTACAAAAGGCGTTTGACAAGGTCCCACACAAGAGATTAGTGTCCAAAATTAAGGCACATGGTATTGGGGGTAATGCATTGACCTGGATAGAAAACTAGTTGGCAGACAGGAGGCAAAGAGTAGGAATAAACGGGTCATTTTCAAAATGGCAAGCAGTGACTAGTGGGGTGTCACAGGGTTCAGTGCTGCTACCCCAGCTACTTACAATATACATAGATGATTTAGACGAAGGAATTGAATGTAATATCTCCAAGTTTGTAGATGACACTAAGCCGGGTGTCAGTGCGAGCTGCGAGAAGAAAGCTAAGAGGCTGGAGGGGGGCAGGGACAGGTTAGGTGAATGGGCAAATGCATGTCAGATGAAGTATAATGGGGATAAATTTAAGGTTATCCACTTTGGTAGCAAAAACAGGAAGGCAGATTATTATCTGAATGGTGACAGATCAGTAAAAGGGGAGGTGTAAAAAGGCCTGGGTGTCATGGTTCATCAGTCATTGAAAAAAGGCATGCAGGTACAGCAGGCAATAAAGAAAGCAAATGGCATGCTGGCCTTCATAGCGAGGGGATTTGAGTATAGGAGCAGGGAAATCTTACTGCAGTTGTACAGGGACTTGGTGAGACCATATCTTGACTATTGTGTGCAGTTCTGGTCTCCTAATCTGAGGAAAAACGTTGTTGCTATTGACGGAGTGCAGCGAAGGTTCAGCAGACTGATTGCCGGGATGGCAGGATTGACATTAGAGGAAAGACTGGATCGGCTAGGCTTATACTCACTGGAATTTAGAAGAATGAGAGGGGATCGCATAGAAACATATAAAAATCTGACCGGACTGGACAGCTTAGATGCAGGAAGAATGTTCGCAATGTTGGGGAAGTCCAGAACCAGGGGACACAGTCTAAGGATAAGTGGTAAGCCGTATAGGACCGAGATGAGGAGAACCTTTTCCCCCAAAGAGTTGTGAACCTGTGGAATTATCCAACACAGAAAGTTTTGAGTGCGATTCGTTGGACATATTGAAAATGGAGTTAGATGTGGCCCTTATGGCTAAAGGGATCAAGAGATATGGAGAGAATGCAAGGAATGGGGTACTGAAGTTGCATGATCAGCCATGATCATATTGAATTGAGTTGCAGGCTTGAAGAGGCGAATGGCACACTCCTGCACCTACTTTCTATGTTTCTACGCTTTGGTGTCAAATTATTTTCTAATAATGTTCCTATGAAGTGCCTTTGGACGATTTACTACGTTGAAGGCACTATATAAATAGAAGCTAATGTTGTAACTGTTGCCCAGGATGGAGTTGTGAGGGGCTGAAGAGCCTGTTGCCTAGGTTACTGTTGTGCGGTGATGAAGAGCCTGTTGCCTAGGTTACTGTTGTGAGCTGATGAAGAGCCTGTTGCCCAGGTTACTCTATCTCGCGGGCACTAGGACCTTGAAGCCCCGCCAACTTATTGTTCCTGGGCAAGGTGGTCGCGCATGCGCCGTGACCCCACCCTGTGCAAGATGGTGGCCAATGACCCCGCTGACCTGGGCTTGTCACCGCTGGGCACACCCAGGGCCTGTGGGCCCTGATTGGGGCCTGAGGCCTACAACGGATGTGTGTGAGCCG
The DNA here is from genome assembly GCF_044704955.1 of Pristiophorus japonicus. Taxonomy (NCBI): domain Eukaryota; kingdom Metazoa; phylum Chordata; class Chondrichthyes; family Pristiophoridae; genus Pristiophorus; species Pristiophorus japonicus. Next base: position 132,530 of record NW_027254412.1, on the reverse strand, counting down.
CGGAGCCACATCCTACCCTACCCCCACAATCTCCTACCGCCTCTGTGAAGCATCTGACACACTCGAGCTCGGAGCAATCGCCGGATCCGCAGGTTCTTGCTTGGGGCCTGAGGCCTAACCCGGGTGTTTAGAAAGCCCCCCCGCCAGGGCCAGGGCTCCCCTGAACCGCCTGCCGCATCCACATTCCAGAATATTCTCTCCGCCTCCAGCCGTTGGGCAGCCCACGGTCCAGGGGCATTTGACCAGGGCCCACGGCCTGATTGAGAGGAGCTTCCAGCCAATGGGGACCGAGATCGCCGGAACAGTGGGGGCCGAGTGTGATGCGTGCTGGAACGTGCTGACATCATGACGTTAATGCAACTTGATTCTCCTGAGGGAGAGAGGCTGGAGGTCAAGGTTGATGAAATTCTGTGCTGACCCTTGACCTCCCTTGCTCCCCAGTGCAGACCAGGAGAGGTTGCACATTCCAGCTGCTCACTGTGGGGGTTGTCAGCTGACGCAGGCTGGGCTGCCGGTGGGCAGACTGCAGTTAACCTCACCGCCCTGGGCTCCTTCCACTGGTCACTGTACACTCACCACAGCAGCCAAGGCCAAGTCTGCAAAGGATCTATGATGCCCCCGAGGTTGAATAGGCTGCCAACAATCACTGCATACCCTCACACATTGGCCCTTTGGATGGGTACTGGAAGGCAACCAGTGACTGTGGAACTCCTCACTGTAGAGGAATAGGACGGTATTTTGATAGGGTGGGAGGAGGGTCGTGTGGCATTTACACCCCGACGTGGACCAGTTGGGCCAAATGGCTTGTTTCTGAGCTGCACGTTCTACAAAATACCGTGAAAGGTCAAATCAAGGGTATCCGCAACAATAAAAACAAAACTTGTATTTATAAAACGCCTTTAATGTGTAAAACGTCCCAAGGAATTTCACAGAGTATTATGAGACAAAAGCTTGACACCAAGCCACATAAACAGATATTAGGACAGGTGACCAAAAGCTTCATCAAATACATAGGTTTTAAGGAGCATCTTAACGGAGGAATGTGAGGCGGAGATGTTTAGGGAATAAGTTTTATAGCTTGGGGCTAAGGCAACAGAAGGTTGGGCGATGATTATCAGGGATGCTCAAGAAGGCAGGATTAGAGGAGAGCAATTATCTCAGGGGTAGTGGGGCTGTGGAGTAGATTACAGAGATAGGGAGGAGCGAGGCCATGCAGGGATCTGATAACAAGCATGAAAATGTTGAAATTGAGGCATTGCTTAACTGGGAAGTATGTAGGTCAGCGATGCTTCCCCAGCATTCTAGGCACACACACACCTTCCCTCGTTCACCTGGCCCTTGCTGGTTGCGATATTGAATCCTGTGCCCTCGCTTCCACTTGCTTCTGCAAGAAAAAAAACAAAAGGAAAAACATCACCCCTCTGTGAGAGGTCTTCCCTCCATAGGTAAAACTTAGCTTATCTGAATTAGATTCCCCGTCCCGAATGCTTGAGCAGGAACTCCTATCTGTTTAGCTCATCAATTTTATTTTCACAAAAACTTGTGTCCAGCATTTGTTGTTTAACAATACAAAAGTTATCTGCAATGCGTTTACAGCAAGTCCGTTATCTTCCCCCTCGAGCAGTCTGTCGTGGAAGATAACACATGACTCCAAATCATTCATTCCAAGCATTTGTTTTTAAAATCTTAAGTTCAATTTTGTTACCATGCTGTGGCATTCAAGATTCATTACTGCATATAAGAAGTTGAACATTACTGGAGTTCTTCTCTTTTGTTCCAGCAAAGTTCAAGGTCGGTAACACCTTTAAGTTATTTCCATTTTAAACAACCCTCTTGGTAATCTTGCACAATCATCATCATCTTCATAGGCAGTCCCTCGAAACGAGGATGACTTGCTTCCAAGCCAAAAAGGGATGAGTTCACAGGTGTTTCAATGAAGGACCTAATATTCCGGATCCTGAACTACATGTTGAAGGGTGGAAGATGCCTGTGTGCGTAATAATTTATCTCTGTGCAATTGATTAGCAAATATTAAGAATGATGTGCTTTATATACACACACACACACATATACATACACGCATATATACATAGACACACACATACATACATATATATATATATATATATAATAAAGAGTCAGGGACTCCACTTTCTCTGCCTCTTTATAATTAATGGGACAGTCCAGTTTATCTTGTGTTGGGAGACTTTACGAACCGAGCAACCATTACCAGTCGCTCCCTTCTGTACTGTGCAATGATTGTAAAGCTAATTCAGTGACTTGAGCCATTCTAAAATGTCTCACTGTTTTTGATGATACATTTCACTTGCTTGTCTAATTTGGAAAGAGTTCAGAATTGTGCATTGTGACGAAGTTTTTCTTTACAGGTGGAGTCAAATTTGTTTCAAAATATTCTGTTCCCACCCTTCCCCAACTCCCCCCCCCCCCCACCCCCGCACCTCCAAACCCCAATTTTTAGAACACTGCAGTACTGACTGGGACGGTCACAAGTTCGATCCTTGATCTGGGCTGTTAGTTGAGCTCAGCCAAGGCAGCAGTTCACAGGTTATAATCGTCCTCTGTACAACTGGGAAGTGTGTGGATGTCATTTGAGGACAGGATTTGAGGCTGTGATGCCTACCACAGTGGAAATCCTGCTGGCACTCACTGAATCGACTGACCGTGAGGCACTAGAGGTTAGCTAATGTCTGTGGAATTGCACCGAGCCAGATTCAGCACTTTCTGGAGATAATAAAGCTCAGGCGATGAAATGAATGTTGATTTTAGACAGTAAATGTCTAGAATAAGGAATTTAGGAGGGACAGGAGGGGACAGAATGTTCCATAGAATCTAGAATTGTCTATTCTTAATTTATATCCTGTACTTAAAGTAACAACGTTTGTAACCACCATTTATTTGCAGGGTATTAAAAGGGGAGGATCTGCAACTGGGAAACGCAATCAATACATCGCGTCAAGATTTGACAGATTCCCCAGATTGATCAGGATCATCTTATCATCAGCCTTTGTAAAAACACCAATCACAGCGGGGAGAAATAGGACACATATTCTGTGTGTTGGTGCTCCTCCAACCAATCTTTCAGCCTGTGAGACTCGTGCACCCACCTGACTCAACACTGTAAATGTGGGGACAGCGGGAATGGATGCTGTTGTGCGTGAAAAGAGATTCCGTCGCTCATCTCACCAACTGACATTCGAGCAGATAGATAACAAACTTTCTCCTGTGAATATAGAGCTTGGTTATTAGTCCGTGATGTGTTCACTTATTCATCTTGGTGACTCTAAACCTTTGCCAATTATTTCATGTAATCAGTTTACATGTACATATTTTTAAAAATGCATTTGCTGAGTGGATTCAAATTTAAATTGAACCCAGGTTTGCAGGCGGGGTGCTCCATTCACACATCGAAGGTGAGAGAGATGCTGTGGGGCACATGCTAAGTCCAGTATCTGAAAGTGATTACCAGACTGGGAACTTGTCGCGGAGAGTAACTGATGGTATGAGAACTGTAATAATCCAGAATTAGAAAGGAGAAAATGCCCAAATTGGTGCAGTCAGTAACATGACATCTGTTAGTCCCCTCTGATCTTGGAGATATCAAATATCGACACACTGTGTTATTTGAAACATGAAAATATTAAGCTCTAGCCCAGTTATAGGTTATTCACATCAACAGAAACAAACCCCAAGTGATACAACAAACATGATTCAATCAGGATGCGATTAACAGCAGCAAAAACAATAGAATCCAACCCCTGCAGTCACTTGTGAACTCGCTGGTGTCTCAGCAGGTGGGATGACTGAGTGAATCCCTTCCCACACTCAGAACAGGAGAACGGCCTCTCCACAGTGTGAATTCGCTGGTGTGTCAGCAGGTGGGATGACTGAGTGAATCCATTCCCACACTCAGAGCAGCTGAACGGGCTCTCCCCAGTGTGACTGTGACTATGCATTTTCAGCTTACAAGGTTGGGTTCAGTTCTGCAACCGCTGTGCACAGAGTAAGAATAAAATCAATGAGCTACCGATTCTCTCCGCTGGACAATGGGTCTTTTGTGCTGGCCCAATAGGATGAGACGGGCTGGCCGAATAGGGTGAGCCCAGGCTGGCCCAATAGGCGAGTCCAGGCTTGCCCAATAGTGTGAGCCGGGCGGGCCCAATAGTGTGAGCCCGGCTGGCCTATTAGGGCGTGGCCAGGCTGACCCAATAGGTGAGCCCGGGCTGGCCCAATGAGGTGAGCCTGGGATGGCCTGGGCCAGGTGAGCCTGGGCTGGCCCAATAGGGTGATCACAGGCTGGCCCAATAGAGTGAACCAGTTTGGCCCAGAGTCACCAGACAACAATCACCAGAACAACAAGGTTCCCTTTCAGGGGCCACTGATCTGGGCACAAACATGATGACCAATAAAACTGACAGACACCCTGAAGCCCCGCCCACCCAATGTCCCTGCCGTGTCGAAACTCCGAATGGAGCACTTGCTTTAGGAGGCTTGTATTGGGAATATGGACAGCAGAAATTGTAGAGTACACTCCATAACGCCTCATGGTTGACCTTGTCAAAGGCCTTCGTCATGTCAAAGAATGTTGAACCAAAGCCTCAGTCACTGACACCAAGTTCCTCCCATGTGATATAAACCAACCCTTGTCACTGACAACAAGTGGACTGGGAAAATATGTTAGAGGATAAGACTGTAGAAATGCAATGGCAAACATTTAAGGAGATATTTCATAACTCTCAGCAAAGATTTATTCAAGTGAGAAATAAAGATGCTAAGAGAAGGATGAACCATCCCTGCCTAACTAAGGAAGTAAAGGATGGTATCAAATTGAAAAAAGGCATATAATGTTGCGAACGACAGTGGAAGGCCTGAGGATTGGGAAATTTTTAGAAACCAGCAAAGGACGACGAAAAAAATGATAAAGACAGTGAAGATAGCAGATGAAAGCAAATTAGCAAGGAATATGGAAACAGAAAATAAGAGCTTCTACAGGGATATAAAACGGAAACGAGCAGCTGAGGTCCCTTAGAAGGTGAAACTGGAGAATTAATAATGGGAAACACGGAAATGGCAGAGACTTTAAAAAATAATTTTGAATCGGTCTTCATGGTAGAGGGCACCTAAAAACTTCCCAATAGTTGATAACCAAGGAGCTATTGCGGGGGGCGGGGGAGCTGGGGAGCAATCACTATCAGTAGAGATCAAGTACTAATCAAACTAATTGGACTAAAGACGGACAAGTCCTCTGGACTTGATGACATGCATTCTAGGGTCTGAAAAAAGTGGCTGCAGAGATAGAGGGTGCATCTGTTATAATCTAACAAAATTCCCTAAATTCTGGCGAGGTCCCAATGGACAGGAATACCGCAAATGTAACATCCCTAATTAAAATAGGAGTGAGACTGAGAGCAGGAACCTATAGACCAGTTAGCCTACCATCTGATAGTGGAAAAATACTGGAGTCCATCATTAAGGAAAAGTAGCAAGACATTTAGAAAATCATATTGCAGTCAAGCAGAGTCAGCATGATTTTATGAAAAAGAAATCATGTTGACAAATTTCCTGGAGTTGTTCGAGGATGTAACGAGCGAAGTGGATACAGGAGATCCAGTTGATGCTGTATATTTGGATTTCCATAAAGCATTCCATATGGTGCTACACAAAAGGCTAATGCACAAGCTAAGAGCTCATGGGGTTGGGGTTAATGTATCACCGTGGATGGAGGATTGGCAAACTAACAGAAAACAGAGAGTCGGGATAAATGGATCATTTTCAGGTTGGCAAACTGTAACTAGTGGAGTGCCACAGGGATCAGTGCTGGGGCCTCAACTATTTACAATTTATTTCAATGACTTGGATGAAGGGACCGAGTGTAAAATAATCAAATTTGCTGATGATACAAAGATAGTTGGGGAAACAAGCTGTGAGGAGGACGCAAATAATCTACGAAAGGATATAGCAAGGCTCAGTGAGTGGGCAAAATCTGGCAGATGGACTGTAATGTGTTAAAATGTAAGCTTATCCCCTTTGGTAGTACAAATCAAAAAGCTAATTATTCTTTAAATGGGGACGATTACAAAATGCTGCAGCACGGAGGGATCTGGCGGTTCTTGTAAATGAAATGCAAATATTTAGCATGCAGGTACAGCAATAATCAGGAAAGCAAATGGTATGCTGGCCTTTATTGCAAGGGAGATGGAGTATAAAAGTAGGGAAGTCCTGCTATAAATGTACAGGGCGTTGGTAAGACCACACCTGGAGCACTGCACACTGTTTTGGTTTGGACTTGACTCCATTGCCGTGCCAGGGGTTTTGCTACACCAGATGGGGGACACCATTTGGGGATACTGATTCCCCACCAATTCCCATTTCCCTTCTTTCTGGTGGATAATGGAGGGGCCGCTGTGTGTAATGTGCAAGTCAGTAAGAATTGTCAGCAAGCTCTATCTAATTGGAGATTATATTCAGTACAAACGTTTACATTATTGTAGATTGTGTACCAAAGATCAAGGTAGGATTAAAGTAAAAGTTCATAATTTTATTTTTGAGAGTTGCTGAATTAAGGGGAAAGATAACACACAGAGTTTTTAAATGGACACTGCAGCCCCGAGAACACAGCAATATATCCAGAATATTAAGGTCCAGCCCAGTTTCAGGGTTATTATCAGCAGAAACAAACCCCAACTGTGAGAATGAACATGGTTCAGTCGGGATGTGATTAACAGCAGCAATAACAGCAGATTCTAACCCTTTGTGTTACTTGTGAACTCGCTGGTGTGGCAGCAAGTCGGATGACTGAGTGAATCCCTTCCCACACTCAGAGCAGGTGAACAACCTCTCCCAAGTGTGAACTCACTGGTGTGTCATCAGGTGGGATGACCGAGTGAATCGCTTCCCACACTCAGAGCAGGTGAACTTGTTCTCCCATGTGTGAACTCGCTGGTATTTCAGCTGGTGGGATAATGCAGTGAATCCCTTTCCACACAGTGATCAAATGAATGGCCTCTCCCCAATGTGACTACGTCGATGAATTTCCAGTTCTGACGGCGATCTGAGTCCATTCCCACAGTCACCACATTTCCACGGTTTCTCCGTGGTGTGGGTGTCCTTGTGAATCTCCACGGTTGGTCGATCAGTTGAAGCCTAACCCATGTGCAGAAAACGTTTACAGTTTCTCGGTGCTTTGTATGCTGCGATGTTTTCTTCAGGCTGTGTAACTGGTTAAAGCTCTTTCCACAGTTCGTGCACTGGAAAACTCACTCGGGAGTGTGTGTCTCGGTGCCTTTCCAGTCAAACTGATGTTTGAAATCTTTTCCCACAGGCAAGACAGACAAACATTTCTCCTTTCACTTTCAAAGGCCGATGATATTCAGGTCCTGATGCATCGAGTGACTCTGTCAGATCTTGACATGATGTTTGGTTTGTGTTTCCTGTCTGAAAATCTCCCCTTCTAATACGCTGTAAAATGGGATAACAAAACTCATCGCTGTCAGTACAGGACAGAAATTCAGGATGTACTCATCTAGTTTCCATGGAACATGCCTATCTCCCTTGTCCTTCCAAAGCTATAAATCCCTCTCCCACACGTTGGCCCACCTGCTGTGCTGAAATCCAAATCAACACAAGTTTCGAGACAGTTTCTCCTCCGCTCCCAGTTTTCACTACTAATTTTGGTTGGGTTCAGGTTTACACTCACTGGTTCCCCTCCTTCTCCTTCCCAGAATGTGCTGACACTGGCTGGGTTCAGTTCTACACTCACAGGTACACTTCCTTCTCCTAAAGGTGCTGACTCTGGCTGGTTTCAGTTCTACACTCACTGGTTCCCCTCCCCTGAATGTGTTGAATGTGGCTGGGTTCAGTTCTACATTCACTGGTTCCCCTCACCTGAAGTTGCTGACTCTAGCTGGGTTCAGTTCCAGACACTGATATCATTCACTTTGTACCTGCACCAAGATGGCCGCACATTGCACTGTGCGACTAACTGAATCAAGATGGCGGAGCCCTGAACCTGCCTTCCTGCACCAAGATGCCCGCTGTTAGCCTGGGCCTGTGATTGGGAAAAAGACCCGAAGCTGCAATCGCCGATATTCTGGTTACTATTCCGGGCTTGCGGAGGGTACAGGTTGTTAATGAAGCCTCCCTTACTCCCTGGTGGTCCATTATTCCCCTTCGTCCCACTGAAAAGGTTACTTCTGTGGAGCCTGCCCGAAATGTGTCTCCTCCACTGTTACACGAACCGCGCATACTCCAAACACAGCCATGACCAGCACCGGCGCACTGAGCTCCTGGACTCTGCGTGCGGCACATTCTCCCCCGCAGGGCATGCTGGATACATAAGACCATGAGAAATAAGAGCAGGAGGGGGCCACCCGGCCCCCGGAGCCTGCTCCCGATTCAATAACATTGGACGGGACAGTCTAGGGGGGGCTTTACTCCATATCTAACCTGTGCTGTACTTGCTGTGGGAGTATTTGACGCGACAGTATCGAGGGAGCTTTACTCTGTATCTAACCCGTGCTGTACCTGCCCTGGGAGTGTTTGATGGGACAGTGTCGAAGAAGCTCGAATCTGTAGCTACCCAATGCAGTATCTGCTCTGGAATGCTTGGGGCAAGGTTGAGGAAGATATACTCTGTATCTAACCTGCTTTGTACCTGCCCTTGCAATGTCTGGTGGGAGAGTGTTGAGGGAGCTTTACTCTGTTTCTAAGCAAGGCAAATATATCCCTCCTTAGATAAGGCGACCAAAACTGTGCACAATTCTAGAGAGATTAGAGAGAGAATTACAATGTATCTACATTGTGCTGTAGCTGTCCTTGGAGCGTTTATTTCGACAGTGTAGAGGGAGCTTTACTTAGTGTATAAGCAATGCAGTACCTGCTCTGGGAGTGTTTGATCGAACAGTGTAGAGGGAGATTTACTTTATATTTAACAAATGCTGTATCTGCAACGGAATGGCTGGGTCAGGGTAGAAGGAGATGTACTCCGTGTAACCTGTGCTGTACCTGTCCTGGGAGTGTTTGATGGGGCAGTGTAGAGTGAGTTCTACTCCGTATCTGACGCTGCTGTACCTGCCCTGCGAGTGTTTGATGGGACAGTGTAGAGGGAGCTTTACTCTGTATCTAAACACGTGCTGTACCTGCACTCGGAGAGTTTGATGGGACAGTGTTGAGGGAGCTTTACTCTGCATCTAACCACGTGCTGTACCTGCCCTGGGAGTATTTGATGGGACAGGGCAGAGGGAGTTTTACTCTGTATCTAACCCGTGCTGTACCTGCCCTGAGAATGTTTTGTGGCAGGGTTGAGGAAGATATACTCCATGTCTAACCTGTACTGCACCTGCCCTGGGACTGGTTAATGGCAAAGTGTAGAGGGAGCTTTACGCTGTATCTAAACCATGTTGTACGTGCCTTGGGAGTATTTGGGATATTGTAGTCTGAGATTTACTCTGTATCAACCCTGATAGTGTTTGGGACAGGATGGAGTGAGATTTACTCTGTATCTAACCTGTGTAATACTGGTAGTTCTGATATCATTAGTAGTGAAAATGCTAAAATCTATTATTAAGCACGTAGTAAGTAATAACACGGTTGGGCAGAATGAACACGGATTTATGAGAGTGAAATTGTACTTGACAAATCTGTTAGCATTTCTTGAGTTTGTTACTCGCAGGATAGACAAGGGCGAACCACTTGATGTAGTTTATTTAGATTTACAAAAGAAATTCAATGAGGTGCCACAAAAGGGATTATTAAACAAAATTATCGCTCGTGAGATTAGGGGTAATATATGAACAAGGATTGGTTAACGGTCAGAAAACAGAGAGTAGAAATAAACGAGTGATTTTCGGGTTGGCAGGCAGTAACTGGTGGGGTGCTGCAAGGATCGGTGCTTGGGCCCCAGCTATTCACAATCTATATCAATAATTTGGATGAGGGGACCAAATGTAATATATCCATGTTTGCTGAGGCTACAAAGCTAGTTGGGAATGTAAGTGTGAGGAGAAACATAGAAACATAGAAACATAGAAACATAGAAAATAGGTGCAGGAGTAGGCCATTCGGCCCTTCTAGCCTGCACCGCCATTCAATGAGTTCATGGCTGAACATGCAACTTCAGTTCCCCATTCCTGCTTTCTCACCATACCCCTTGATTCCCCTAGTAGTAAGGACTTCATCTAACTCCTTTTTGAATATATTTAGTGAATTGGCCTCAACAACTTTCTGTGGTAGAGATTCCACAGGTTCACCACTCTCTGGGTGAAGAAATTCCTCCTCATCTCGGTCCTAAATGGCTTCCCCCTCATCCTTAGACTGTGTCCCCTGGTTCTGGACTTCCCCAACATTGGGAAAATTCTTCCTGCATCTAACCTGTCTAACCCCGTCAGAATTTTAAACGTTTCTATGAGGTCCCCTCTCATTCTTCTGAACTCCAGTGAATACAAGCCCAGTTGATCCAACCTTTCTTGATAGGTCAGTCCCGCCATCCCGGGAATCAGTCTGGTGAACCTTCGCTGCACTCCCTCAATAGCAAGAATGTCCTTCCTCAGGTTAGGAGACCAAAACTGTACACAATACTCCAGGTGTGGCCTCACCAAGGCCCTGTACAATTGTAGCAACACCTCCCTGCCCTTGTACACAAATCCCCTCGCTATGAAGGCCAACATGACATTTGCTTTGTTAATCGCCTGCTGTACCTGCATGCCAACCTTCAATGACTGATGTTGCATGCCAACCTTCAATGACTGATGAAGAGAGGTTTCAAAGGGATAGAAACAGGCTCAGTGAGTGGGCAAGAACATGGTAAATGGAATATAATGTGAACACATTTTAAGTTAGATACTGACAGTAAAAATAGAAAGGCAGAGTATTTATTTTAAATGGTGAGTGATTGGGGAATGTTGGTGTTCAGAGGGACCTGGGTGTTCTTGTATACAAATCGCAAAAAGATTATATGCAAGCAATTAAGAAAGCAAATGGTATATTGGCCTTTATTACAAAAAGATTTAAGTATAAGAGTAAAGACATCTTACTGCAATTATAAAGGGCTCTGGTGAGACCACACCTGGAGTATTGTGTGCAGTTTTGGTCTCCTGACGTAAGGAAAGATAAACTTGCCATCGAGGGAGTGGAATGAAGGTTCGCCAGACTGATTTCTGGGATGGCGGGATTGTCCTATGAGAGATTGAGTAGACTAGGCCAAAATTCGCTCTCGTACAGAAGAATGAGAGATGAGAGGCGAGGCCCACATCCCATGAACGAATTTTTAAAAAGAGATGTGAGGTGTTTAAATTTGATCAAGGATACCAGCCAAATTATTAGAGACACTCCCTGTCCTTCAGGACCTGTGTCCAGGGGTGAAGCTGATGGGTTTATCTGATCATCTTTGGATTAACTATTGTGATCATTGAGCTGAGCACCTCGTTCTAGCATCAAACACTCTCCAGTCGGGCACAGCGCGGGTTAGATACAGATTGAACCCATCGGTCGCTCCCCGACACAGATACTGAGGGACAGGGAGTGTCTGGGACAATGACATTTCGCACTCAATAAGATATAAATTGATCCTGTACCTCTCCCCATTAATCCTGAGCTTCACACGGGTCAAATACTGCTCCTGCTTCCCTTCTTGTAACAACACTGAGCTCAACACAGACCAAAATGATCAGGGCTCAGGGAGGTTGGTTGTCAGGCACTTTAGTGATGTCATAAAGCAGGCCATCAGCCCAGCTAGTCCTCTCCATGTCCCTTTAAATGAGGAGAACTGGGACATCCTGTCTCAACACACATCCCTCTGTTCATACTGAGAATCCCCGGGAAAGGCCCAAGGCCCATAGTGTGGAACACAACCAAGGGGGAAAGAGGAGGAGAGCTGGGATATCCTATCTCAACACACATCCCCCTGTTCATACTGAGAATCCCCGGGGAAAGCCCAAGGCCCAGAGTGTGGAACACAACCAAGGGGGAAAGAGGTGGAGAGAAGGGGACGTAAATCAAGGAGTGGGGACTGAGGCCCACCAACCTTCAGTTTTAGAGCCTGTAGACTTCAGGAGGGATCAGCGAGTTCTGTAGTTTCAGGATCCAGGGAGAGAACAATGAGCAGATGGGGAGACTGGTGTGGATTCCAGCACAATGAGGATGCAGGGCGAGAGAGATTGTGTCGGGCCGTGTATTAGGGGTGTGGGAGGGACAAGAGAGGAAAGGTCAGAGGAGCAATTACTGCAGCAGTGTCCATCAATAGTGAGAGAGAAGGTGGGGGTCAGAGTGGGCCCTGGACAGGCCGGTAAACTGTTTGTTTGCTGTGACCAGCTTTCCTGCTGTCACAAATAGCCTCCTGTAGCCCAGGACACAAACAGCCCATTAAACGCCCAATGTCCTTTGGTCTGGTGAGGTCTCCCTTTGTGAAACATGGGTTGCTGTTAAAGCTTCTCATTCTGACTCACTAGTGAGAGAGTATCCGCTGTCCCTTTTATTACATGGGCTTCATCTTTGCCGGTATTGGTAACACGCCCGGGATCACTAAACACAAAACCCAGTCTGTTAATCACTTTCAGCTACTTGACTTATTGTGTGCCCCAAAGCATCTCTCTCACCTTCAATGTGTGAATCGAGCATCACGCCCGCAAAGCTGGTTTAAGTTTATTTCCACGCAGCAAATCTATTTATGAAAAGCCTGTCGGCCGATGAGACACTGTTCAGGTGCCAGTGTGCTGCTGGTTTGTCCGGCATTTTGCCTGCAATGGAAAATAACTGAACATTTCTCCCAGTGTAACCATTGCTGTAATGAAATGTGTCTTTTAATCAGCCTCACGTCCTTGCTCATGTCTGCTGCAATTGTGCAGAAAGGGGATGTGTGAAGAGATGGTGTTTGTATTGAGATGTGAAACAAGGAAACGATATCTGTGTGTGGCAGTGACACAGCCTTGTGGTCAGAGGCAGAACCATGCACCGATAGCCTTGTGCTTATGGTTTGAGCAGGGTCAGTTCATGAATGCTCAAGCTAAGAGGTGCCAGGCATTGGGAGCAGCGGCAGTAAATAAAATCTAAATGAAATTCCGATGTATTTTATCTTCATTTATTCCTATTTTAATGGCTTTTGCTGAATGTGTCCCATGCCAAGTGCCAGGATATTGGATCAGGCCCACCCGAGAAAATGAGTTTGACATCCTGATTCAACCGGATTCCCCCATCCGCATCCTGACAACTTCTTTACAAACTCAAGCTAGTTTGTAAGACATGACCTTGTTTTCCGGAATCCATGTTCAGTATCTCTAATGGCCCCTTCACTTTCCCCATGATGGAAAACAGCATCTCTCAGGATCCCTTCATGCACCTTCCCAGTGATGGAGGTCACGTTGATGGGCCTTCAGTTCCCGAGCTCTGACTTGTGCACAATTGAAAAATGGGATCTACATCGGCTGCTTTCCAATCTCAGGGAACAACCCATGAATCTACTGAGCTGTTGGCGATATGGGCAAGTGGCTGGCAGAGCACCCATCCCATCTCTTTTAGCACCCTTGCGTGGATATCATCCACACCTTACACTGTCAAGATTAACCCGCACGGGTTGCTGTCAGTGAAGAGAGATGAGAAAGACCAAAGTGCCATTTGCCCCTCTCAGTATGACCCTGAAGAGCTGTGTCCATGCTGAAGTTCTTCCCCCATATGATCCTCCCCCCAGCTTGTCCTCTCTGAGCTCCAGCCAGGTGATGCTAAACACTCGGGTAGGAAAGAGAAAAATCTACAGCAATGTGTTGAAAGCAACACGAATTTATTTGTCTCCATCCCAAATATTAAATTGCAGTCCAGTTACAGGAGTTTTCATCAGCAGAAACAAACCCCAACTGTCAGAATGAACATGGTTCGGTCGGGTTGTGATTAACAGCAGCAATAACAGCATAATCCAACCCCGACAATCATTTGTGAACTCGCTGGTGCCTCAACAGGTGGGATGACCGAGTGAATCCCTTCCCACACTCAGAGCATGTGAATGGCCTTTCCCCAGTGTGAGCTCGCTCATGCCTCAACAGGTGGGATGACTGAATGAATCACTTCCCGCAATCAGAGCAGGTGAACGGCCTCTCCCCGGTGTGAATTCGCTGGTGTGTCAGCAGGGTGGATGACTGACTGAATCGCTTCCCACACATGGAACAGGTGAACGGCCTCTCCCCAGTGTGAATTTGCTGATGTATCAGCGGGTTGGATGACTGAGTGAATCCCTCCTGACACTCGGAGCTGGTGAACGGCCTCTCCCCACTGTGAACTCGCTGGTGTGTTTCCAGCTGGGACGGGTAGTTGAAACGTTTCCCACAGTCCCTACATTTACACAGTTTCTCCCCAGTGTGACTGCGCTTTTGTCTCTCCAGTTTGGATGATCGGCTGAAGCCTTGTCCACACACAGAGCACGTGTACACTTTCTCCCCGCTATGAACAGTGCTTTTTGTATCCATAGTTGCTGGATGATAATTCATTCCCGATGAATCGAGTGATTTCGTCAGATGTTAATCTGATGTTTGGTTTGAGCCTCTGGTCGATAAATCCTCCCATTTTAATACCCTGAAAAGTGAATTTCAGTCAAGAAAAAGGGTGGATGAGAGAGAATCCACAAAAACACAAAGGCACTTTGAGAAATCCAGCTTAATGAACTTGGTAATTTGTGGGACCAGCACTCGAAATAGTAACTATGAAAATTGCCAGTTTGTGGTAAAACCCAACTGGTTTATCAATGTCCTTCAGGAAATGGAACCCACCTTCATTGACAGCCCCACATGGGGAATTGTTGGTCCCACTGGGCCCGGAAATACTGGGGGTGAAACCCAGCAGCTTCTCCTCCATCTCCACTCCAGCTCAAACAGATGCAACAAACAGACCCACACAGGAGGCCAGGTATCCAAAGCGTCTTTCTAACATTGCAGCATAGTTGAGAGGCGATTTATTCTAATTTGTCCGAGATTTGTAGACTTCAGATTCTAGATTTTACATAAGAACATAAGAACAGAAGAATTAGGAACAGGAGTAGGCTATCTAGCCCCTCGAGCCTGCTCCGCCATTCAATAAGATCATGGCTGATCCGGCCGTGGACTCAGCTCCACTTACCCACCCTCTCACCGTAACCCTTAATTCCCTTATTGGTTAAAAATCTATCTATCTGTGACTTGAATACATTCAATGAGCTAGCCTCAACTGCTTCCTTGAGCAGAGAATTCCATAGATTCACAACCCTCTGGGAGAAGAAATTCCTTCTCAACTCGGTTTTAAATTGGCTCCCACGTATTTTGAGGCCTTGCCCCCGAGTTCTAGTCTCCCCTACCAGTGGAAACAACCCCTCTGCCTCTATGTTGTCTATCCCTTCCTTGACTTTAAATGTTTCTATAAGATCACCCCTCATCATTCTGAACTCCAACGAGTAAAGACCCAGTCTACTCAATCTATCATCACAAGGTAACCTCCTCTTCTCCGGAATCAGCCGAGTGAATCGTCTCTGTACCCCCTTCAAAGCCAGTATATCCTTCCTTAAGTAAGGTGACCAAAACTGCAAGCAGTACTCCAGGTGCAGCCTTACCAATACCCTATACAGTTGCAGCAGGACCTCCCAGCTTTTGTACTCCATCCCTCTCGCAATGAAGGCCAACATTCCATTCGCCTTCCTGATTACCTGCTGCATCTGCAAACTAACTTTTTGGGATTCATGCACAAGGACCCCCAGGACCCTCTGCACCTCAGCATGTTGTTATTTCTCCCCATTCAAATAATATTCCCCTTTGCTGTTTTTTTTTCCCAAGGTGGATGACCTCACACTTTCCGACATTGTATTCCATCTGCCAAACCTTAGCCCATTTGCTTAACCTATCCAAATTTCTTTGCAGCCTCTCTGAGTCCTCTACAATACCCGCTTTCCCACTAATCTTAGTGTCATCTGCAAATTTTGTTACACTACACTCTGTCCCCTCTTCCAGGTCATCTATGTATATTGTAAACAGTTGTGGTCCCAGCACCGATCCCTGTGGCACACCACTAACCAACTCGAAAAGGACCCATTTATCCCGACTCTCTGCGTTCTGTTCGCCAGCCAATTCTCTATTCATGCTAATACATTTCCTTTGACGCCACATACCTCTATCTTGTGCAGTAACCTTTTGTGTGGCACCTTATCGAATGCCATTTGGAAATCTAAATACACCACATCCATCGGTACACCTCTATCAACCATGCTCGTTATATCCTCAAAGAATTCACGTAAATTAGTTAAACATGATTTCCCCTTCATGAATCCATGCTGCGTCTGCTTGATTGCACTATTCCTGTCTAGATATCCCGCTTATTTCTTCCTCAATGATTTTGCTTTGTACTGGAATCCAGGTCAGCGACTGGAGCATGGGCAGGAACATCGGAACGGCCCAGGTACAGCAGGCGATGCGGCAAGCAGCAGAGGAGTGGTGAAGGCGGGGTGGAGTAGCGCCGGGAGATCGGGCCTGAGAGATTGCGGCCTACAAGAGGCGAGAGTTCGGGGCTGAGAGTTTGGGGCCAAGGAGAGGCAAGAGTTCGGAATGGAGAGATTGGGGCCAAGGAGAGGCGAGAATTTGGGGGGGAGAGATTGGAGCCAAGGAGAGGCGACAGTTCGGGGAGGAGAGATTGGGGCCAAGGAGAGGCTAGAGTTCAGGGCATAGAGATTGGGGCCCAAAAGCGGCGAGAGTTCTGGGTGGCGACATTGGGCCCCATGAGAGGCGAGACTTCGGGCGGAGAGATTGGGGCCCACGAAAGGCGAGAGTTCGAGGCGGAGAGATTGGGCCCCACGAGAGATGAGAGTTTGGGGTGGAGAGATTGGGGCCACAAGAGGTGTGAGTTCGGGGCCCGGAATCGGCAAGGGTCCAGGGACAGCATGGGCCAGACCGCACTGCGATCTATGGGCATTGCAAATATGTGCACCAGGTCTGTGCAGCAGAGCTTGGTCACCAGTCGACTTGGTTAACCTTTGCCACTGGACCAAGACCTCACTCTGTTCAGCCCGTGTGGTGGCTGGTGTGCAACGGTTACCCACGTTAAAAGAATCCACACACAAGCTTCTTCCACACTTTAATATGTAGTTCTGGACCTGGAATATCAGGTCTCATCGTGAAACATCTGTGAACTCATCCGTTTTGGTGTGGAAGTGGGTCATCATCGATTCAAGGGACTGCCTAATTCTATACTGTACAGGAGGCCAGGGAGTGACTTCCGCATTCAGTGCCCACCCTGATACGGAGCAGCTGGGAATTGCTGGACATGCTGTATAAACGCAAGTATTTGTTTTCGTGGTGTGGGGGAGGCACTGCCCCCGGGGTTTGCTGGTGCCAGGCCCGGAGGCTGAGAGCCGCATTCGGTGTTGCCCGGGACCTGAGAGCCACACTCGGTGTTGCCCGGGGCCTGAGAGCCGCACTCGCTGTTCCCCGGGGCCTGAGAGCCACTCTCGGTGTTGACCGGGGCCTGAGAGCTGCACTCAGTGATGCATGGGGCCTGGTGCATGGGGCCTGGGAGCCACACTCGGTGTTGCCCGGGGCCTGAGAGCCACTCTCGGTGTTGACCGGGGACTGAGAGCCGCACTCAGTGATGCATGGGGCCTGGTGCATGGGGCCTGGGAGCCACACTCGGTGCTGCCCTGGACTGAGAGTCACACTCGGTGTTGCCTGGCGCCTAAGAGCCACACTTGGTGATGCTAATGCCGTGCTCGCTACAATCAGTTCCCGGGAGCCTCTCCGCACAGGGGCGTGCTCTCCAGGGACCAGCTCGACCCAAGTTGCCCCCCTGCTGATGGAGATACGGCGTATTCCGACGGGCCGAGCACTCTGGGTAAGATCATCCGCCATTGTCCCCGAGAGGACGGCACAGGAGGCCATGCAGCCCATCCTGTTGTACCGGCTCTTTGGTGGGCTGTTCAATGAGTCTCACTCCTCTGCTCTTTACCCATTGCTAGATATATTCTTCCCAGCAAGTATTTATACAATTCCCTTTTAAAAGTTACAATTCAATCTGCTTCCACCACCATTTCAGACAGTGCAATCTGGATCATAACAATTCGCTGAGTAACAAATGATCCCACATCTCACCTCTCGTTATTTTGCCAATCATCGGAAGTCTGACTCCTTTGGTTTCCTACCCTAATGCCACTGGAAACACCTTCTCCATATTTACTCTATCTAAGTCGTTCATAATTTTGTACATCTCCATCAAATCTCCTTTTACCATTTCCTGCTCTCTGGAGAAAACGTCACCAGGCTCTCCACATCACGGAAGTCTCATCTCCCTGGCACCATTCCTTCTGCACCTTCTCTAAAAGCTTGCCATCATTACGAAAGTTTGGAGCCCAAACTTGAACACAATTCTCCAGCTGAGGCTTAACCAGTGTTTTGTAAAGGTTTAGCAAATTAAACATCAAATGCTGATATTTCTCTGATGGGGTTTAAAGGGCGAGGTCCATCTCTTCACTTGGATGTGTCAATGAGACTGTGAACCTAAAGAAGTGCATTTAGAGTGGAGAGCCAGGACATGCTGTGTAACCGGGTGCAAACACTCCTGCACAGCCCGCAGATCACTTGTTTCCCATTTGGCATGAAAGTAATGTGTTAATTGCAACAATTCATTTAATTTGATTTCAAATAGTTTAGGATAGAAATTGAATCATGTGTCTATGATTTTTCCCCAACTCAGATTCAAGGCCTCAATCTCAAAACCTGAGACTGTACATTGGGATTCCAATCCTGGGACTGTACATGGGGATTCTAACCCTGGGAGAGTACTTGGGCATTCTAACACTGGGAGAGTACATGGGGATTCTAACCCCGGGACCATACATGGGGGTTCTAACCTAGGCACTGTAAATGGGGATTCTAACCCTGGGACTGTACATGGGGATTTTATCCCTGGGTGCGTATGTGGGCATTCTAACCCTGGGAGAGTACATGGGGAATCTAAACCTGGGACTGTACATGGGGATTCTAACGCTGGCATTGTACATGCAGATTCTGACACTGCGAATGTAGAGAGGGATTCTAACCCTTGGATTGTACATTGGGATTCTGACCCTGGGAATGTACATGGCGTCCAGGCATTCGGGCCCCCTTCAGAGATGACTGAGCCTCTACTTCCCCGCAGTGCTCCAGGTGTGGTCTAGCCAGGGCTTTGTGCAGCTGCAGTGGGATGGCAGCACCCATGGAACAGTACGAAGGCAGGTAGGTTACTACTGACTTTCATTTTAAACTTTTAATCAACTTGGGAAAACTTTTAAAACTTCAAGAGAAACTTTTAAACAACTTGGCGAAACTTTTAAAAACTCTGGAGAAAATTTTAAATAATTTGGGAAACCTTTTTTAAAACTCCTGGAGAAACTTTTAAAACTTCTGAAGAAACTTTTAAACAACGTGGAGGAACTTTTAAGAATAATTTTCTTTTAAAAATGTTTTATTAAGCAATTGAATACTGTACCCCAATCTAAATAGAAAATAGTTTGATGTGTTTTATTAGCATCATTTTCAGCCGTTTGAAAGCAGGTTACTCACGACGACGCCCAGCAAGCAGGTGTGCCTCCTACCCGGCGACCGCGACATCACCCGGCCCCTCCTGCGGTGGGCCTACATCCCTCGAGCGGCGGGTTTTCGTCCCTCCAGCAGCGGGCCTATATGCCTCTCCTCGTCGATGGCTGGACCTCCCCTTCCCCACTGGTGGCCTGGCTATGATTCTTTCACCCTCCTACTCCTTGCTGACCTCCCACTTGGAACTCCAGCAGATAACTGACTTCCTAATGCCTGCCCCCAACTAAGCCTCGGACCACTTACCAACAAGGGTGCTCCTCAACGCCGAGATTGCAGCCAACATTTCGCCTTAGGCAATTCGGCTCATACAGAAGTGCCTGGTCTCCAGTCGTCTTGGATCCATTGCCACTGGACCAAGACCTTGCTCAGCTATGCCGCTCCACATTAAAAGCACTCACACACAGGCATCTTCTACTCCGTTAACATGAAGTTCGGGACCTGAAACGACAGGACTCGCATTGGACAGGCCAGAATGCCGCACCACCATAGTTGCCCGGGAACTTAGAAGCTTTGACATCGACATCGCCACCCTAAGCGAGATCCGGCAGGCAGGGGAAGGCTAGCTCAAGGAACAAGATGGAGGTTACACCTTTTTCTGGAAAAGAAAACCAGAGTAAGAACGCCACCTTCATAAAGTCGGCTTCGCCATCAAAATGAGCTGGTCGACAGCCGCAAAGACACCCCTGTGGGGTTAACAAACGCCTCTTGATGCTTCAATTCACCCTATCCCGGAACCAATGCGCCACAGTCATCGGTGCGTATGCCCCAACACTGGATGCAATGGATGAGACCAAAGAGGGTTTTTATTCCAACCTCGAAACATCCCTGTCCTGTGTCCCTGCAGGTGACAAACTCATCCTCCTCGGTGACTTCAATGCTAGGGTCGGCAAAGATACAGCCCTCTGGGGAGGCGTGATTGGCAGTGAGGGGGTAGGGAAAGCCAACTCCAGCAGTATCCTACTCCTGACAAAATATCTAGAACATGAACTTCTCATCACCAACACTTTGTTTCGCCAGAAGGAAAAATACAAGGCATCGTGGCAACACCCTTGCTCCAAATGCTGGCACCTGCTCGACTATGTTATCGTCCGAGCCAGGGATCGCAAGGGTGTGCGCATCACCCACGTAATGACAGGAGCTGACGACTGTTGGCCGGACGACCGCCTGACTCATCATCGACATTAACGCCAAAGCGGAGGGGGCAGCAGAAGCAGTGCCACAAGAAAGTCAATGCCGGGGCACTTAAAGATCCAGCTAAGATAGCCCTATACAGCCAACGCTTCACAGCTAACCTGACGTGACTTGATGACGCTGAGATGCTGAATACCCACAGTTCTTGGTCTGCCCTCCAGGCCTCATAACAAGTGCCTGTGAAGAGACACTTGGTCATTCAACCAGAACACACGAGGACTGGTTTGATGAGAATGATCAGAGATCCAAGAATTTATATTTCTGAGGCTCAAGCAAAAACCCAACTCAGGAGCAGCAAAGCAACACTACAGGCGGCTCAAAGCTGAGGTCCAACAAATAACCTGGCACCTAAAGAACAGGTAGAGAATGGAGAAAGCACAGGATATACAATAACTGGCCAACAGCCATGATGTGCGAGGATTCTTCATATCAGTCAAGGCCACCTTCGGTCCAAACTCCCAAGGCCCCAACCGACTGCTGGCCAAGAATGGGGAAACACTCATCAAGGACACCGAGGTTGTCAAGGCCCGCTGGAAGGAGCACTTCAAAGATCTCCTCAATTGACATTCTGACTTTGACTTGAGTGTTCTCGACTCCATCCCACAGCATGCGTCCCGCCCCCACTTCAGTGAAACACCAACGTTGCATGAGGTGGGAAAAGCCATAAGACAGCTCAAGAACAACAAGGCTACGGGAGCGGATGGAAATCCTACTGAGGCGCTAAAGCATGGCGGAGATGTGCTGTTGGCATGGATACATGACCTCATCGCTCTCATCTGGAGGGAGGAGAGCATGACGGGAGATCACAGAGAGGCAGTGATCGTGACCATCTTTAAAAAAAGGGGGGCAATTCCAACTGCAGCAACTACAGAGGGATCTCACTGCTAATCAGGCACTGGGAAAGTTTTTGCTCGAGCCCTCTTCAACCGTCTTCTCCCTGTGGCCGAGGAGCTCCTCCTGGAATCACAGTGCCCCACGGGGCACTTCGGACATGATCTTTGCAGCGCGACAGCTGCAGGAAAAATGCAGGGACCAGCGCCAGCCGTAATACATGGGCTTTTTCAACCGTACAAAGGGATTTGACACTGTGAACCATGAGGCTCTATGGAGCGTCCTCCTCCATTTTGGATGCCCTCAAAAATGTGTCAACATCCTTCACCTGCTCCATGATGACATGCAGGTGATAATCCTGACCAACGGATCCATTACAGATCCAATCCACGTCCGGACCAGTGTCAAACAGGGCTGCGTCATTGCTCCCACCCTCTTCTCAATCTTCCTCGTTTCCATGCTCTACCTCACAGTCAACAAATTCCCTGCTGGAGTGGAATCAAACTACAGAACCAGCAGGAACCTGTTTAATCTTCGCTGCCTCCGGGACAAAGTCCAAGATAACCCCAACCTCTGTCGTTGAGCTACAGTACGTGGACAACGCCTGTGTCTGCGCACATTCTGAGGCTGAACTCCAGGATATAGTCGACGTATTTACTGAGGAACACGAAAGCATCGGCCTTACGCTAAATATCCGTAAGACAAAGATCCTCCACCAGCCAGTACTCAACGTACAACACTGTCACCCAGTCATCAAGATCCACGGCGCAGCCCTCGACAACATGGACCATTTCCCATACCGCGGGAGCGTCTTACCAACAAAAGCAGACATTGATGAGGAGATTCAACACCACCTCCAGTGCGGCAGTGCAGCCTTCAGCCGGCGGAGGAAAAGAGTGTTCAAAGACCAGGCCCTCAAAGCTACCATCAAGCTCATGGTCTACAGGGCTGTAGTAATACCCACCATCCTGAATGGCTCAGAGGCACGGACCATATACAGCAGACACCTCATATCGTTGGAGATATATCACCAATGATGTCTCCACAAGATCCTACAAATACCCTGGAATGACAGGCGCACCAACATCAGCGTGCTCGTCTAGGCTAACATCCCCAGCATTGAAGCACTGACCACACTCGATCAGCTCCGCTGGGCAGGCCACAGAGTTTGCATGCCAGACATGAGACTCCCGAAGCAAATGCTCTTTGTGGAGGACCTTCATGGCAAACAAGCCAAACGTGGGGAGCAGAAAGGTTACAAGGACACCCTCAAAGCCTCCCTGATAAAGTGCGACATCCCCACTGACATCTGGGAGTTCCTGGCCAAAGACCGCACTAAGCGGAGGAAGTGCATCCGGGAGGGCGCTTGAGTCTCAATGCAGAGAGCATTCAGATATCAAGTGCAGGCAGCAGAAAGAGCGTGCACAAACCAGTCCCACCTACCCGTTCCCTCAACGACTATCTGCCCCATCTGTGACAAGTCAGTGGCTCTCGTATTGGACTGTTTAGCCACCAAAGAACTTACTGCAGGAGTGGAAGCAAGTCTTCCTTGATTCCGAGGAACAGCCTATGATGATGAGTAATTAACACAGAAACCATTATTGACAATATAAGTGTCACTGGACGTGTCCTTTTCCATTTCATGCCTTTAACCTCATGCAGACGAGTCACAAACCTGCCTCACAAACTGTTCATTCAAAGAACCTTCTTTCCTGCAAGCCTCATTTCCTCCCTTCTCTACAAATCTCACCGAACATTTAATTAGGGACATTAGATTTTGGTATTTTGGAACAAGAACAGACGGATACGTTTGCTGTACTGGTTACCTCAAATTATCAGCCTGTCTGAAAAGTGCTTCTGACAATAACCTATTACAAAATTGAAAAAAATAGAAAAGCAAATTATAATTTAAATGGAGAAAAATTGCAAAGTGCTGCAATACAGAGGGAGTTGGGTGTCCTTGTGTATGAAACACAAAGCGTTAGTATGCAGGTACAGCAAGTAATCAGGAAGGCAAATGGAATGTTGGACTTTATTGCAAGGGGGATGGATTAGAAAAGCTGATAATTCCTGCTGCAACTGCACAAGTTATTGGTGAATCCAAACCAAGAGTACTGCATACAGTTTTCATCTCCGTATTTAAGGAGGAATATAATTGCATTGGAGGTGGTTCAGAGAAAGTTCACTGGGTTGATTGCAGTGATGAGGTGATTGACTTATGAAGATAGGTTGAGTAGGTTGGACCTATGCTCATTGGAGTTCAGAAGAATGAGAGGTGATCTTATTGAAAAATATAGGATCATGAGGAAGCTCGACAATATGCTTGCAGCGAGGATATTTCCACGCACAGGGGAAACTAAAACTAGGGGTCAAAGTCTCAGAATAAGGGACCGCCCATTTAAAACTGAGATGAGGAGGAATTTCTTCTCTCAGATGGTTGTAAATCTGTGGAATTCTCTGCCCCAGAGAGCTGTGGAGGCTAGGTCATTGAATATATTTAAGGCGGAGATACATAGATTTTTCAGCAATAAGGGAATAAAGGGTTATGGGGAACGGGCAGGAAAGTGGAGCTGAGTCCATGATCAGATCAGCCATGAGGGGCCAGGTGACCGACTCCTGTTGCTACTTCTTATGTTCCTGTACCAGGCCCCACCAGTCACCGTGTGATTCCACCGACATATCTTCATCCATTACTCAGCTTTTGCCCTCACTAGAGCTGGTTTCAGCATCATGACCATTGCCCACACTAAGACTCTCTAATTCCCGAATGGTGCACAAACGCCAGCATGGACTGATTATTCCGAATGGCCCATTTGTGTGTCGTAAATCCTTTGTAATTTTGTAGTCTCAGTGTAAGTGGTCCCTGGATTTGGTACCTCAGTGTAACTGGTCCAAGGATCTCGTGTCGCAGTGTAAGTGGTCCCTGGATTTGGTGCCTCAGTGTAAGTGGTCCCTGGATTTGGTGTCACAATGCGAGTAGTTTTTGGATTTGTTGTCGAAAGCACCTCGTCACTGGGACTGAGTGCAAACCCGCAGCCCAGCATTGCATTCAGCACAGAATGATCCCACTCAGTCTATTCCCAATTAACACGGTCCACATTAATTCAACAGAAACAACCCAGTGCCCACAAGTAACTGCTGCCCCGCATTTAACTTCAGTGAATTATAAACATTTTAAAATAAAAATGAACCGCATCATAGCACAACAGAGGTGATTAATTTCAGTAAATCCCTTTCACTCATACATCTCCTTCACTCCGACTCTTCAACTCCCTCTCTAAATACAACTCCTCACCCCAGCTCCTCTTTCCCACTGGAGGTAAATCTCAGGAGCTTCTGTGTGACGGTGCGATGATCACTGGACAATAAAGCGCAGAGACGGCGGGGAGGGGGGGTGGGGGTTGCTCATTATCCTCGATTTGATTTAATCCGCTTTCCCACTGATTACTGCAGACAGACATGGTCACCTTGTAACAGAATGGTCAATGTGACGTCACTTTTTGAACAAGAGCACACAAGACAATGTGTTATCAATTAATGGTAAAGTTATTAAACACCCCGCAATTGCATTGTAAACAAAATGGAAATAAATTGTTGGAAAATAATGGTGAAGATAATTATTTATCTTTGTGGAATTGACTAGCAAACATTAAGAGTGTCGTATTTTGTTTGCAAACACACATAAATATTTATATATATAGCAAAGACTCTGTGTTTGCCCTTTTCAGTTGTTCTGCTCAACCCGACCGTTTTTTCGATGTGCATTTTAGGACCCTGCGGCAGCCCATCCGGCGGTGCTTGCCGGGTCAGGATATAAAGAGACCGTGTGCTGTTCCTCTTCCCACTGCCTGGGGGAATGGGGCAGGTATTTAAAGGGACAAGGACTCCGCTTTCTCTGCTTCTTTATAGTTAAAGGGACAGTCCAGTTTATCTTGGGGTGTCGGAGGACTTCACTAACAGAGCTCCCATTGACAGTCGCTCCCTTCTGTACTGTGCAGTGATTGTAAAGCTGTCCATTTCAGTTACTTGAACATTTCTAAAATGTCTCACTGATTATGATGATCCAATTGTATAATTTGGAAAGAGTCCAGAATTGTGCAGTGTGAGGAAGATTTCATTTAAAGGTGGAGTGAAATTTGTTTCAAAATATTCTGTTCTAATCCTTCCCCAACCCCCCAAATTTTAGAACAGTACAATACTGACTGGGAAGGTCCCAAGTTCAATCCTTGATCTGGGCTGTTGGTTGACTTCAGCCAAGGCAGCAGTTCAGGGGTTATAATTGTCCTCAATACCATTGGGCTAAATAAGAGTAAAAATCAGCCACTGCCCCTGCTCTTCAGACCGATCAAGTGACATCAACTGGGAAGTGTGTGGATGTCATTTGGGGACAGGATTTGAGGCTGTGATGCCTACCAAAGTGGGAATCCTGCTGGCACTCACTGTGTCGACTGACGGTGAGGCACGAGAGGTTTTCTAATGTCTGTGGAATTGCACACAGCCAGATTCAGCACTTTCTGGAGATAATACATCTCAGGCGATGAAAGGAATGTTAATTTTAGAGAGTGAGGATGGAGGGTAGAGTCTTGAATAAAGAATTTACAGCTTAGCGGGGACAGGAGAGGACAGGATGTTCTGTAGAATCTGGAATAGTGTGTTCTGAATTTCAATCCTTTACTTAAAGTAACAACGTTTGTAACCACCATTTGCAGGGTATTAGATGAGGAGGATCTGCAGCTGGGAAACTCAAACCGGACATCACGTCAAGATTTGAGAGATTCCCTGGATTGATTAGGATCACCTTATCATCAGCCTTTGTAAAAACACCAATCACAGCGGGGAGAAACAGGACACATGTTGTGTGTGTGAATTTACCTTCAACCAATCGTTCAGCCTGTGAGACTCGTGCGCCCACCTGACTCAACACTGTAAATGTAGGGACAGTGGGAATGGATGCTGTTGCACGTGGAAAGTCATTCAGTCGCTCATCTCACCAATTGACATTCGAGGCGTTAGATAACAGACTTTCTCCTGTGAATATAGAGCTAGGTTATTCGGCTGTGATTTGTTTACTTATTCATCTAGTTGATTCTAAATCTTTGCCAATTATTTGATGTGATTGGTTTAGAGAGAGATGATGTGGGGTATTGTGGAAAAATATTTCCGAGATTGTATAATATATAAAAAGAGGTTTATTAAATCGGAGACAAAGCTTTGGGAGAAGTGTTAGATACCCCAGTCTCTGAACCAGCTTCTCAATTTGATATCTCCAGTGAGCTTCTTTTATCTTACAAATTACGTCACTTTACATCAAGTGCTTTAGCACTAGTCCTTAAGTCGCATTACAAAGTTTACAAAGCTTTTCATACAATTACTGTCCAAGGCTGAGCTCTTGATATAAACCAGCCTCGCATTGTGACAGGAATTATATACATCCAAGAGGGCTAGTTCCCCTTATATCAACAAACAAACAAGTGGCAGGCTTTTTGGCACTGGTATAGACAAACATACCCCCACTTATCTCTCCAGTCGTTCATTATCTCACTTTCCTATCTCCATAACTCAAGGTCAGCATACCTTGAAGTCTAACTGTGTTTTTTTGTATAAAGCATATTACATCAGTATTGTCCCTTACAAAATTCATTCAAGGGGAAAATAAAAACAAATGTTTGGTCCCGTATACTAGTCAAGTATATGTCCAAAAATCCGCTCCAACAATATTCCCCCTTTTGGTCCTGGAGGATGTTCACGAAATCTAGATGACCACAATGGTCACATGGTGTCATATATTCGTCCTTTGGCGTATGTTACTTCCCTGATGTTCCGTATGTACACCTTGCCTGTAGCTCCAGGCTACCCTTCAAAGATAGTGGTCGGTGTCAACGTCGTCTGTTTCTTCATCCTTGGTGTCTTCAGGTATTTCCATCAGGTGTGCTGCTGCTTCTTCGGCGATTACACTGGCTACTGGATCAGTTGGGCCATCATAACTTTACAGCAGATATTAAAACACCCGACAATCAGATAGCAAGTAATTATTATTACAACCAGAATAATTACTCCATGCATAAGATAGGACCCCCAGGATTCCCCTAACAGCTAGTCAAACCAGCCAGATCCTCCTGCTGTCGTGGATAACTTCTTTACGTCCCTTCTTATGTGATCAGCGAGGTTGGTTATGTTTTCTGAATTATCGGGAATGTAAGTGCAACATTCAGCTCCAATTAAAGCACATGTGCCCCCACTTTGTGCTAGTATCTAGGGCCATTCGTTTCTGGAGTACCGTTGTGCGCATGGCTACCATTTCAGCCGTTATGCCCTCCATTGCTTCAGCAGTGTCGTTAACTATCTGTTCCAGTACCTTCCCTAGGTTACGTAATTCATCCATGGTGCGTCCTATCCCGAATGGGAGCATCATGACCCCAAATAGCCTCTCTACCGGGGTAAGAGCTCGTCTTATTCGACCTGGTGTCTGTACTTCTGCTAAAGTATGTACCCGTCTGACAAAGGTGACCACATATCCCAAATAACAGGATCACCTCCAGTCCTGTGGCAACCAGGGGTTGGCCTTGTGCCCGCACACAAAATAAGTGCCATTGTATGCTTTTAGATTCGATCCCAATCTCTCTCTCTCAGCCCCCGTCGCCACCTAATCTTAGGGTCCCAGTCCTGGCTACTTGTCTGATTCTTCAAACCCTCCATTTCAAGGAACCCCTGGTTTATTGTTTCGCTGTATGTTATGTTCCACCTGGTGAGATTAAAGTATTGCGTACAATTGCGATATCCTGCTCAAAACCTGTTTCCTCACCAGTCAGGTTTCTAGTGAAACAAATGTCAGCGGTGAGCCTTCCAACTCCTGAGGTGTTGGTCAAAACCATGAATGGGGGTCGTACCGACCTATTGTATTCCGGCTGGTACCATCCGTCAATGCATCCAAAAGGTAACCCCCCCATCTCCACGTTTCTTTATTACCCACTCCACTACTTCCGAAATGTTGAGGGAGATTGACCTCAAAGGGATGCCTCCTTTGCTATGTATGGGGATGTGCGAACATACTCAGTAACCAGAAAAGTTCCCATTTTGCACGTAAACATAAGACATGTATAAAAAGGTATTCACAGGTAACTCTCGTTTCGGTCTAGCTAGCAGGCCGGACCAAACACGAACTATGATAATTGCACCGATCACAATATATAGTTTCATCGTATTACTCTATAATTAACAAATAATCAAAGGCAAAATGGCCATATGGCTTGCTTGAAGAATCTCTCGCTGTCAATCTGTAAATAGACAAACAACAACAACTAATACGTGTGCTAAACGGCTGGTTCAAAAACCTTTAGCTGGGTCCAATGCTTCCATTGTCCATTCCCTTTAACATCGATGCAGGCACAAGTGTCCCCGCTGATTATAACCTCATATGGTCCTATCCATTTTGGGGCAAACACCAGTTTTCCGGGGCAAACCCCAGTTTTCCCGGGAGGACCCTTACCATAATGTGACTTCCCGCCAACGGGACTTCAGGGAGCTTTGTAAGCTCTGCTTCCGCGTCTCTTTCTTGCTGATTGTCCCTAACTAATTTACACATCCCTTTTAATTGAGTACTTAGTTCCAAGACATACCGTTTTATTTTGTCTTTTAATGGGCCTACATCGGCCCCCCCTGTTATGATGTTCTCTGGTAATTGCATCGCCCTTCCTGTCATTAGTTCATAAGGGGTTAATCCGGTTGTCCAGTTTGTCGTGGCTCTTAACTTCATCAATATAATGGGTACTACTTCCGTCCACGTTTTTCCTGACGTTTGCATGGCCTTTGCCAGGGCGTTCTTAAGTGTATGGTTCATGCACTCTACCATCGCAGAACTCTGCGGGTGGTAGAGGATGTGGAATTTTTGTTTTATGCCCATCAGCTGGAATATTGTTTTTACAATCTTCCTGGTGAAGTGGGTGCCTTGGTCAGAATATCCTTACCACTGTTGAGGCAGTGCAATCACGTGTGGGGACAGCTTCCACCCACCGAGTAAGTTGATCTATAATCACTAGGCAATATCTTTTTTCCATGGGATGGGGACAAAGTACCTGTGAAATCAATTTGTACATGTTCCCATGGCCCCCGTTGACGGGGCTGGTGTCCCATTTTAATTTTAATGGGCCGGCCTGGATCATATTGTGCGCACGTAATGCATCGATGGCAATGTTTGGTGATATCTCTCCCCATCCCTTTCCACCACCAATCTCTCCCAAGACTCCCGGTCATGGCCTCTCATCCTGATTGAGACAGGCCATGATGCAACTCCAATAAGGTATTCTGTATGCATTCAGGCGCCATTACCTTGTCGTTTCGTCTCCAAACGTTATCCTTCCCTTGCGTTGCGCCCTGCTTTGTCCACATACCTATTTCCTCCTCAGAAGTGTCCTGGTGTAGTTTCTCAATACTTATCTGTTCGTCTCGGGCCCCAGCAGCACTGACTTAATTTTAATAATTTAAAGTCATTATCAATGGAGAGTGTTTTTTACCTCTTCAAATTTTTTCTTTCCAATTAAACCAATATCTTTTTCACAGCTGATATCAACTGGTATTTAGTAAGTTATGTCTTTATCCATCGCAAACACCCCTTTATTTATTCCAGCACCTAATTAGTGCATTACGTCTTTTTTTTTTAGATCACCTTTCTTCAAATTAGGTTTTGTATTGAAAATCATCAGACAATCGATGACAGTTTTTCTTTCCAATCGTTTAATTTGTTTATTTTCAAAGTTGCGTCTTTATCTTTTTCTTTTCTAAACTGCTAAAGCTTACTGTTTTAGCCTTTTTCAAAAGTCTCTTTTACACATTCACAGATAGCTCACCACTAGCCCAGGAGTTTGACCTGATCCCTGAAGGTATTTCTCAATTTAAATCTTTTTTTTTACTAAGCTAGAAGCTTTTGTGTCAAGGTTTTACACAAAGGAAAATGGGAGCGTTTTAAAATGCATTCTTTATCTCATTCCTCGACTAAATTTAGGTCTTTCAACCCAATTGCATGTTTACTTTCGACAAGTAAGTGAGCGTGTCAAATAAATTATTTTTTTTTTTACTACCAGGACCATGTATTTTTTATCTTTTATTCAACAAACCTATCCTTTGTGCATTTCCTAGCTCTGTAACTTATCATCCGAATATATCCACACTTGCGTTTCTAACTTAAAATGTAATACCATAAGGTTCACACTTTCTTAAACTTCCCATATACAGGACAACACTGCGAAGGGTTAAAAAAAACTTTCACCCTATTTGGAAAAGGTGGGTGGAGCTAAAACAGTCAGCCACTCCATACCTTCCCAAACAGGCTTTTCATTCATTCCGCAGTCAAAATCACTCAAGTATTCTCATTCAAAATAGATATTCACAAAAGTCTCTCTTCATTCAACAAAGCTTAAGTCTGGCCAGTTCTATTTTTGGATCCATATGTCGCTTAAGATAGTCACTATCAGCTTTCTTATGGCATTATGTAATTACGCAAGTTACAATTAATGATAGGAATTAATTAATGACCCGGGCAGCCCACGTTTTACATTCCCTTCCTTACCTTCCATGTTCGCCAGTCTTGGACGTTTCCCTTTGTTTCTGTAATACTCATGGCCATGACTACTCTGTGGAGAACCTTTTTCTTCACAATAAAGCTAGCATGTTTCCTTATCACCGGAGTTTCGGCTCTAGGTTGGAGTGATCAGCTCCCTTCTGCACCGACTTTAGTTACTAAAGGGACAACTCAAACTGGTTAGTCAGCCTCCTCCTGCTATCTACTTACTCGTATATTATACACTATCCCGTCGTGCTCATACACCTCTCTCTCAGTCTCTAACACCAGATTCCAAATACTCTCTTAAGTGATCACGTCTGATCGGACAGTATCCTGTTTGTGACGCCATTTTGTTGTGGAAAAATATTTCCGAGACTGTATAATATATAGAGAGAGGTTTATTAAATCGGAGACAAAGCTTTGGGAGAAGTGTTAGAGACCCCTGTCTCTGAACCAGCTTCTCAATTTGATATCTCTAGTGAAGTTTTTTATCTTACAAATTATGTCACTTTACATCACGTGCTTTAGCACTGGTCCTTAAGTCCAATCATCGCATTACAAGGTTTACAAAGCTTTTCATACAATTACTGTCCAAGGCTGAGCTCTTGATATAAACCAGCCTCGCATTGTGACAGGAATTATATACATCCAAGAGGACTAGTTCCCCTTTTATCAACAAAAAGACAAGTGGCAGGCTTTTTGGCACCAGTATAGACAAACATACCCCCACTTATCTCTCCAGTCGTTCATTATCTCACTTTCCTATCTCCATAACTCAAGGCCAGCATACCTTGAAGTCTAACTGCGCTTTTTTTTATATAAAGCATAATGCATCAGTATTGTCCCTTACAAAATTTATTCAAGGGGAATATAAAAACAAATGTTTGGTCCCGTATACTAGTCAAGTATATGTCCAAAAATCCGCTCCAATAGGGGCACACACTCAGTCCAGTATCTGAAAGTGATTAAGAGACTGGGTTTTGTGTTTAGTGATCCCGGGCGTGTTTCTGACACCTTTGCTCAATACCAAGGCAAGGAGAGGTACTCTGGAAGGTATGAGGAACTGAGACTTGTCCCTGAGATTAACCAAAGATATGAGACTGAAATAATGTAGAATTAGAAAGTAGAAAATGCACAAAATGGTGCAGTCGGTAACAGGAAATAACTTAGTCCCCACTTATCTTGGAGACATCAAATATCGACACACTCTGTTATTTAAAATATCAAATTATTAAACTCCAGCCCAGTTATAGGGGTTATTTACATCAGCAGAAACAAATTCCAACAAACACAAGAAACAAGATTCAGTCAGGAAGCCATTAACACCAGCAATAACAGCAGAATCTAACCCCTGCAGTCACTTGTGAACTCGCTGGTGTGTCAGCAGGTTGGATGACTGAATGAATCACTTCCCACACTCAGAGCAGGTGAACGTCCTCTCCCCAATGTGACTGTGATGATGCATTTCCAGTTTACAAGGTTGGGTTCAGTTCTGCACCCGCTGTGCGCAGAGTGAGAATAAAATCAATGAGCTGCTGATTCTCTCTGCTGGACACTGCGTCTTTTGTGCTGGTCCAATAGGGTGAACGCATGCTGCCCCAATAAGGTGAGCCCGGGCTGGCCAGTAGGCTGAGCCTGTGCTGGCCCAAAAGAGTGCAATTGAGTGGCCCAATAGGGTGAGGCCGTGCTGGCCCAATAGGGTCAGCCCGTGCTTGCCCAATTGGATGAGCCCATGCTGGCCCAATAGTAAGATCCTGGGCTGAACCAATATGGTGAGCCCAGGCTGGCCCAATAGGTTGAGCCCAGGCAGGCCCAATCGGTTGAGCCCAGGCTGGCCCAATAAGGTGAGTCGGGCTGGCCCAGAGTCACCAGGCAACAATCAGCACAAGACTCCCTTTCAGGGGCCACTGTCCTGGTCACAAACATGTGGTCCAATCAAACTGACAGACAACCTGAAGCCCCGCCCACCCATTGTCCCTGCTGAAAAAGCCACGCATGCGCCGCGAGACCCGCCCAGACCAAGATGGCAGCCACTAAGCCCGCTCCCTCCAACCTGACCAAGATGATGGCCGCTGAGCCCACTCCCCCGGACGCTCATTGACCGTGCCTGTAACCGGTGGGTAAACACGGGGTCTGCAGGCTGTGATTCGGGGCCTGGGGACGAGCCCGGGTGTGGGTGAAGCGGATGGTGCGGAGTGTTGTCTCTCGGGCCTGGGCCCACACACGGGCTGTGTGACCCCTCTCACTCCCCGGGTTTATTAACCCAGGAAACTATTGGTTCTGCACTTTGTGATTGACAAGCGGCAAGCCCCGCCCCCTCCTGGCCCGAATCATTCCATGCAGGTGGTGCAGGGAAATAGGACTTGGGGAAGGCACTTCGGCTGGGGGAGGGATACATTGGACTGGGGTAAGGCACATCGGCTGGGGGAGACATGCACTGGGACTGGGGTAAGGCACTTCAACTGGGGGAGGGATACATTGGGACTGGGAAAAGGCACATCGGTGGGGAGGGATACATTGGGACTGGGGTAAGGCATTTCAACTGGGGGAGGGATACATTGGGACTGGTGTAAGGCACATCGGTGGGGGAGGGATACATTGGGACTGGGGTAAGGCACTTCAACTGGGGGAGGGATACATTGGGACTGGGGTAAGGCACTTCAGCTGGGGAGGGATACATTGGGACGGGGGTAAGGCACATCGGTGGGGGAGGGATACATTGGGACTGGTGTAAGACACATCGGCTGGGGGAGGGATACATTGGGACTGGGGTAAGGCACTTCAACTAGGGTAGGCATGCACTGGGACTGGGTTAAGGCACTTCAACTAGGGCAGGCATGCACTGGGACTGGGTTAAGGCACTTCAACTAGGGTAGGCATGCACTGGGACTGGGTTAAGGCACTTCAACTAGAGCAGGCATGCATTGGGACTGGGTTAAGGCACTTCAACTAGGGCAGGCATGTACTGGGACTGGGGTAAGGTACTTCGGCTGGGGAGGGATACACTGGGACTGGGGTAAGGCACTTCAAATGTGGGAGGGATACATTGGGACAGGAACAAGGTACTTCAACTGGGGGAGGCATACACTGGGACTGGGGTAAGGCACTTCAACAGAGGAAGGGTTACACTGGGACTGAGGTAAGGCACTACAGCTGGGTGAGACATATACTGGGATTGGGGGAGGGCACTTTGGCTGAGGAGGCATGCGCTTGGACTGGGGTAAGGCACTATGGCTAGGGGAGGCATATACTGGGACTGGGGTAAGGCACTTCAACTGGGGGAGGCATACACTGGGACTGGAGTAAGAAACTTCAACTGGGGGAGGCATACACTGGGACTGGAGTAAGACACTTCGGCTGGGGAGCGATACAATGTGACTGGAGGAAAGGCACTTCAACTGTGGGAGGGATACACTGGGTCTGGATAAGACACTTCAACTGCGGGAGGCTCACACCAGGACTGGGCAAAGGCACTTCAGCTGGGAGTGTTACCCTGGGACTGGGGTAAGGCACTTCAACTGGGGGATGCTAACACTGGGACTGGAGTAAGGCACTTCAATTAGAGGAGGGATACACTGGGACTGGAGGAAAGGCACTTCAACAGTGGGAGGGCTACACTGGGTCTGGAATAAGACACTTCAAATGGGGGAGGCATAAACTGAGACTGGGTTAAGGGCACTTGAACTGGGGGAGGGATACACTGGGATTGGGGTAAGGCACGACGGTTGGGGGAGGCATGCACTGGGACTAGGATAAGGCACTTCGGCTGGTGGAGAATATACTGGGACTGGGGTAGGGTACTTCGGCTGGGGGAGGCATGCACTGCCATTGGGGTAAGGCATTTCGGCTGGGCAAGGCATGCACTGCGACTGGAGTAAAATACTTTGGCTGGGGGTGGCATGCGCTCATACTGTGGCAAGGCACTTCGGCTGGGGGAGGCATGCACTGGGATGGGGTAAGGGACTTCAGTTGTGGGGGAGGTGTGCACTGGGTCTGGGGTAAGGCACTTTGGCTGGGATAGGCATAAACTGCAACTGGTTTAAGGCACTTTAGTTGGTGGAGGCATATACTGGGACTGGGACAAGGCATTTTGGCTGGGAGAGGCATGCACTGGCACGGTGTAAGCGACTTCGGCTGGCAGAGCTGTGCACTCGGACTGGAGTCAGGCACTTCAACTGGGAGAGGCATGCACTGGGACTGGGGTAAGGCACTGCATCTGGGTAGGGATACAGTGGGACTGGGGTAAGGTACTTCGGCTGGGGAGGGATACACTGGGACTGTAACAATGCACTTCAACTCGGGGAGGCATGCACTGGGACTCGGGGTAGGCTCTTCTACTGGGGGAGGTATATACTTGGACTGGGGTAAGGCACTTCGGCTGGGGAGGGATACACTGGGACTGGGGTAAGGCACTTCAAATGTGGGAGGGATACATTGGGACAGGAACAACGTACTTCAACTGCGGGAGGCATGCACTGGGACTGGGGTAAGGCACTTCAACAGAGGGAGGGTTACACTGGGACTGAGGTAAAGCACTACAGCTGGGGGAGGCATATACTGTGATTGGGTTAGAGCACTT
Organism: Pristiophorus japonicus; assembly: GCF_044704955.1. Taxonomy (NCBI): domain Eukaryota; kingdom Metazoa; phylum Chordata; class Chondrichthyes; family Pristiophoridae; genus Pristiophorus; species Pristiophorus japonicus. Next base: position 96,793 of record NW_027254412.1, on the reverse strand, counting down.
TGGCTGAGGAGGCATGCACTGGGACTGGGGTAAGGCACAATGGCTGGGGGAGGCACTTCAACTGGGGGAGGGATAAACTGGCACTGGGGTAAGGCACTTCAACTGGGGGAGGCATACACTGGGACTGGAGTAAGAAACTTCGGCTGGGGAGCGATACACTGTGACTGGAGGAAAGGCACTTCAACTGTGGGAGGGATACACTGGGTCTGGAATAAGGCACTTCAATTGCGGGAGGCTTACACCGGGACCGGTCTAAGGCACTTCAGCTGGGGAGGGATACCCTGGGACTGGGGTAAGGCACTACGGCTGGGGGACGCATATACTGGGACTGGGGTGAGGCACTTCAACTGGGGCAGGGATAGACTGGACCGGGGTAAGGCACTTGAACTGAGGGAGGGATACACTGGCACTGGGGTAAGGCACTTCAACTGGGTGATGCTAACACTGGGACTAGAATAAGACACTTCAAATGGGGGAGGCATAAATTGGGACTGGGCTAAGGCACTTCAACTGGGGGAGTGATACACTGGGATTGGGGTAAGGCACTTTGGTTGGTGGAGGCATGCACTGGGACTAGGGTAAGGCCCTTTGGCTGGTATAGGCATAAACTGCGACTGGTTTTCGGCACTTTGGTTGGTGGAGGCATATACTGGGACTGGGAGAACGCATTTTGGCTGGGAGAGGCATGCAATGGATTTCGGCTGGCAGAGGTGTGCACTCGGACTGGAGTAAGGCACTTCAACTGGTAGAGGCCTACACTGGTACTGCGGTTAGGCATTTCAACTGGGAAAGGCATGCACTGGGACTGGGGTAAGGCACTTCATCTGGGGAGGGATACAGTGGGACTGGGGTAACGTACTTCGGCTGGGGGAGGAATACACTGGGATTAGGGTAACGCACTTCAACAGGGGGAGGGATACCTGGGACTTGTGTAAGGTACTTCAACTGGGGGAAGCATGCACTTGGACTGCAGTAAGGCACTTCAACTGGTGGAAGGATACACTGGGACTGGGGTAAGGCACTTTGGCTTGGCGAGGCATTCACTGGGACTGATTTAAGGCACTTCGGCTGGGGGAGGCATGCACTGGGACTAGGGTAATGCACTTCAACGGGTGGAGGGATACACTGGGACTATGGTAAGGCACTTCAACTGGGGGACGCTAACACGGGGACTGGGCTAAGGCACTTCAACTGGTGGAGGCATGCACTGGGACTGGGCTAAGGCACTTCAACTGGTGGAGGCATGTACTGGGACTGGGATAAGGCACTTCGGCTGGGGTTGGCATGCACTGCGACTAGGGTAAGGCACTTCGGCTGGGCAAGGCATGCACTGCGACAGGGGTAAAATACTTTGGCTGTTGGAGGCATGCACTCACACTGTGACAAGGCACTTCAGCTGGGGGAGGCATGTACTGGGACTGGGGTAAGGCACTTCAGCTGGGGGAGGGTTGCACTGGGACTGGGGTAAGGCACTTCGGCTGGGGGAGGCATGCACTCTGACTGGGGTAAGGCACTTCGGCTGGGGGAGGCATGCACTGTGACTGGAGTAAGGCACTTCGGCTGGGAGAGGCATGCACTTGAACTTTGGTAAGGCACTTCGGCTGGGGAGGCATATACTGGGACTGGGATAAGGCACTTTGGCTGTGGGAGGCATATACTTGGACGGTGGTAAGACACTTCGGCGGGAGGAGAAATGCAATGGGACTAGTGTCGGGCACTTCTGCTGCGTGAGGCATGCACTGGGACTGGGGTAAGGCACTTCGTCTGGGGGAGGCATATCTTGGGACTGGGGTAAAGCCCTTCGGCTGGGGGAGGTATGTATTGGGACTGGGGTAAAGCACTTCGGCTGGGGGAGGCATGTATTGGGACTGGGGTAAAGCCCTTTGGCTGGGGGAGGCATGTATTGGGACTGGGGTAAAGCAGTTTGGCTGGGGGAGGCATGTATTGGGACTGGGATAAAGCACTTCGGCTGGGGGAGGCATGTATTGGGACTGGGGTAAAGCACTTCTGCTGGGGGGGCATGTATTGGGACTGGAGTAAAGCCCTTCGGCTGGGGGAGGCATGTACTGGGACTGGGGTAATGCACTTCGGCTGGGGGAGGCATGCACTGGGATGGGGGCAAGGTACTTTGGCTGGCCCTTGCTATCTTATGGGGAGCTCTGTCCTCTGTCACTTCAGGAATTCAAAGTGGATCAAGTTACAATTTGCAAAGTCAGTGAGACCTTGCGATGGGCGGTTCCAGTTACACATTCCAGTGAAATCTCAGGGTGTGGCTTATCCTCCAAGGGACCAATCATAGACAAATAGTGCAGCGTGGCGGCCATTTTGGCAGTACAAATAATCGCGTTCTTTATTAACCCGCTCCCTCCCTCCGCCCATCTCTCACCTGCTGACTCACCCACTGTGCATGCTCAGCTCACACTACCCGGCTGATTGACGGCAGCTCCCGACCAACAGGGAGAGTGGGGGTGGGGCTGGAGGACCAGGCATGCGGTTGATCCTCCAACCAATCACAGTGTGTGAGAGGTGACGCTTGCAGCCCCGCAGTGGGCGGGGCTGGGTCTGGATCTCGCTCATTGGCTGAAACTCTGCCCCATTGTTAAAGCTGATGTCCCTCAAACTCCAGGAGGAAAGGGGACATTTCTGTCGTGGCTTTAAACAGATGGAACTCTGTGGGGTGGAGGAAACATTGCAGCATTTGGTAGTGACATGGATTCATTCAGGCCAGACAGCGGGGATTATTTCTGGAAATAACACAGTGTAGTTGTTTCTGTTGAAACAGATGAAACCCTGTCGTTGTGGAGCAACCACACCTCTCGTGTCCTGGTCAATCACGTGTGCAGCAAGTGTCATCATGGAAGTAAAGGATGGTATCAAATTGGAAAAAATGGCAGATAATGTTGTGAAGGACAGTGGAAGGCCAGAGGATTGGGAATTTTCAGAAACCTGCAAAGGATGACTAAAAAATGAAAAAGATAGAGAAGATAGCAGATGAGAGCAAACTAGCAAGAAATATAAAAACAAACAGTGAGAGCTTCTGCTGGGATATAAAAAGGAAACGAGTATCTAAAGTAAACATTGCTCGCTTAGAGGATGACATTGGAGAATTACTAATGGGAAACACGGAAATGGCAGAGATTTTGAACGAATATTTTGTATTTGGCTTCACGGTAGAGGACACTAAAAACATACCAACTATTAATAACCAAGGAGCTATTGCGGAGGGGGAGTGGGGGGGGATGACTTAAAACAATCACTATCACTACAGATAAAGTGCTAATCAAACTAATGTGACTAAAGGTGGACAAGTCCTCTGGACCTGACGGCATGCATCCTCGGGTCTTAAAATAATTAGTTGCAGAAATAATGCATGCATTGGTTGTACTCCACCAAAATTCCCTGAATTCTGGAGAGGTCCCAGTAGACTGGAAAACTGCAAATGTAACACGCCTATTCAAGTAAGGAGGGAGACAGGGAGCAGGAAACTATACATCAGTTAGCTTACCATCTGTCAGTGGGAAAATAATCGAATTCATCATTAAGGAAGTACTAGCAGGACATTTAGAAAATCATACTGCAGTTAGGCAGAGTTAGCATAGTTTTATGAAAGGGAAATCATGTTTGACAAATTTGCTGTAGTTGTTTGAGGATGTAACGAGCAGAGTGGATAAGGGAGAACCACTTGATGTTGTATATTTTAATTTCCAGAAAGCATTCGAAAAGGTGCCACACAAAATATTACTGCACATGCTAAGAGCTCATGGGGTTGGGGATAATATATCAACATGGATAGAGGATTGTCAAACTAACAGAAAATAGAGAGTCCGGATAAATGGATCATTTTCAGGTTGGCAAACAGTAACTAGTGGGGTGCCGCAGTGATAAGTACTGGGGGCTCAACTAATTACAATTTATATGAATGACTTGGATGAAGGGACCGAGTGTAACATAACCAAATTTGCCGATGGTACAAAGATAGGTGAGGAAGCAAGTTGTGAGGAGGACGCAAAGAATCTACAAAGGGATATAGATAGGTTCAATGAGTGGGCAAAAATCTGGCAGATGGACTATAATGTGGTAAAATATCAGGTGATTTCATTTGGTAGGAAAAAAAAAGCAAATTATTATTTAGATGTGGACGATTATAAAATGCTGTTATACAGAGAGATCTGGGGATTCTTGTACATGAAATTCAAAATGTTTGCATGCAGGTACAGCTGGCCTTTATTGCAAAGGGGATGGAGTCTAAAAGTAAGGAAGTCCTGCAACAACTGTAAGACCACACCTGGGCTACTGCGCACAGTTTTGGTCTGGACTTGTCTCCATTCTCGTGCCGAGAGGATTGACACACCCAGATGGGAAGGACAACATTTGGGTACACTGATTCCCCAGCAATTCCCATTCCCCTTCTTTCTGGTGGATATGGAGGGGCCACTGTGTGTAATGAGCAAGTCATTAAGAATTGTCAGCAAGCTCTTTCCAATTGGAGATTTTATTCAGTGGAAACTTTCACACACTATTGTAGATTTTGTAGCAAAGATCAATTAAGGATTAAAGTAAAAGTTCATAATTTTATTGCAAACGAAATTTCTGTTGAGAATTGCTGAATTAAGGGGAAAGATAACCCAGTGTTTCTTAAATGGACACTGCAGCTCCGAGAACACAATCAGCAATATATCCAGAATATTAAAGTCCAGCCCTGTTATCAGTTTATTAACATCAACAGAGACAAACCCCGTCTGTCAGAATGAACATGGTTCAGTTGGGATGTGATTAACAGCCTCAATAACAGCAGAATCCAACTCCTGTAGTCACTTGTGAACTCGCTGGTGTTTCAGCAGGGTGGATGACTGAGTGAATCCCTTCCCGCACTCCGAGCAGGTGAATGGCCTCTCCCCAGTGTGAACTCGCTGGTGTGTCAGCAGGTGGGATGCCTGAGTGAATGCCTTCCCACACTCCGAGCAGGTGAACGGCCTCTCCCCAGTGTGTACTCGCTGGTGTGTCAGCAGCTTGGATGACTGAGTAAATCCCTTCCCACATTCAGAGCAAGTGAATGGCCTCTCCCCAGTGTGAACTCCCTGGTGTGTCAGCAGGTGGGATGAACAAGTGAATCCCTTCCCACACTCATAGCAGGTGAATGGCCTCTCCCCAGTGTGAACTCGCTGGTGTGCCAGCAGGTTGGATGAACAAGTGAATCCCTTCCTACACTTCGAGCAGGTGAACGGCCTCTCCCCAGTGTGTACTCGCTGGTGTGACTGCAGGTGGGATGACTGAGTGAATCCCTTCCCACACTCAGAGCAAGTGAACGACCTCTCCCCAGTGTGAACCCGCTGGTGTGTCAGCAGGATGGATGGCTGAGTGAATCCTTTCCCACACTCAGAGCAGATGAACGGCCTCACCCCAGTGTGAACTCGCTGGTGTGTCAGCAGGTTGGATGAACAAGTGAATCCCTTCCCACACTCACAGCATGTGAACGGCCTCTCCCCAGTGTGAACTCGCTGGTGTTTCAGCAGGTTGGATGAACAAGTGAATCCCTTCCCACACTCACAGCAGGTGAACGACCTCTCCCCAGTGTGAACTCGCTGGTGTTTCAGCAGGTCGGATGATGCAGTGAATCCCTTCCCACACTCCGAGCAGGTGAACGGCCTCTCCCCAGTGTGAACTCGCTGGTGTTTCAGCAGGTCGGATGACTGAGTGAATCGCATCCCACACTCAGAGCAGGTGAACGGCCTCTCACCAGTATGACTGTGTTGACGAATTTCCAGGACAGATGGTGATCTGAATCCCTTCCCACAGTCCCCACATTTCAACGGTTTCTCCATGGTGCGGGTATCCTTGTGACTCTCCAGGTTGGACGATCAGTTGAAGCCTCACCCACACACACAACACGTTTACAGTTTCTCCCCGCTGTCAATGGTCCGATGTTTCTTCAGGCTGTGTCACTGGTTAAAGCTCTTTCCACAGATATTTGAAATCTTTTCGCACAGACAGAACAGACAAACATTTCTCCTTCCACTTTCAAAGGCCCATGATATTCAGGTCCTGATGAATCGATTGACTCCATCAGATCTTGACACGATGTTTGGTTTGTGTTTCCTGTCTGAAAATCTCCCCTTCTAATACGCTGTAAAAGGAGATAACAAAACTCATCACTGTCAGTACAAGACACAAATTCAGGATAGACACATCTAGTTTCCATGGAACATTCTTTTCTCTCTTGTTCTTCCAAAGCTGTAAATCCCTATCTCACACATTGTCCCTCCTGCAGCGCTGAAATCCAAATCAACACACATTTCTAGCCTGTTTCTCCTCTACGCCCAGTTTTCACCACACTCAGAGCAGGTGAACGGCCTCTCCCCAGTATGACTGTGTTGATGAATGTGGGGACTGTGGGAAGGGATTCAGATCACCATCTGTCCTGGAAATTCTGGTTGGGTTCAGTTCTACACTCACTGGTTCCCGTCCCTCTCCTCCCCTGAATGTTCTGACTGTGGCTGGGTTCAGGTCGACACTCACTGGTTCCCCACCTCCCCTGAAGTTGCTGAGTCTGGTTGTGTTCAGTTCCGGACTCACTGGTTCCCTACCTCTGCTCCCCTGATGGGGCGGTCTCTGGCTGGGTTCATTTCTGCAATCACTGGGTCCCCTCCGTTCCTCCCCTATTTCCCCACAACTGAAGATGCTGACTCTGGCTGGGTTTACTTCTACTGTCACTGGTTCCTCTCCCTTGAAGGTACTGACTATGGATGGGTTTAGTTCTACACTCACTGGTTCCCCTCCCCTGAAGGTACTGACTCTGGCTGGGTTCAGTTCTACACTCACTGGTTCCCCTCCCCTGAAGGTACTGACTCTGGCTGGGTTCAGTTCTGCACTCACTGGTTCCCCTCCCCTGAAGGTACTGACTCTGGCTGGGTTCAGTTCCAGACACTGACATCATTCACTTTGTTCCTGCACCAAGATGGCCATGCCTGCGCTGTGCTGCTCAGTGAATCAAATTGGCGACGTGAACATGCCTTCCTGCACCAAGATGGCCGGTGTTGGCCTGGGCCTGTGACCGGGAGAAAGCCCAAAGCTGCAACCGCCGATATTCCGGTTATTATTCCGCGCTTGCAGTGAGCACCGATTGTTTATGAAGCCTCCCCAGCACCCCGCTGGTCCATTAGTTTCTATAGGTATGTAAAGAGAAAAAGGTTAGTAAAGACAAACGTAGGTCCGCTGCAGTCAGAATCAGGGGAAGTCATAACGGGGAACAAAGAAATGGCAGACCAATTGAACGAGTACTTTGGTTCCATATTCACTGAGGAGGACACAAACAACCTTCCGGATACAAAATGGGTCAGAGGGTCTAGTAAGGAGGAGGAACTGAGGAAAATCCTTATTAGTCGGGAAACTGTGTTGGGGAAATTGATGGGATTGAAGGCCGATAAATCCCCAGGGCCTGATGGACTGCATCCCAGAATACTTAAGGAGGTGGCCTTGGAAATAGCGGATGCATTGACAGTCATTTTCCAACATTCCATTGAATCTGGATCAGTTCCTATGGAGTGGAGGGTAGCCAATGTAACACCACTTTTTAAAAAAGGGAGAGAGAAAACAGGGAATTATAGACCGGTCAGCCTGACCTCAGTAGTGGGTAAAATGATGGAATCAATTATTAAGGATGTCATAGCAGTGCATTTGGTCCAAGTCAGCATGGATTTGTGAAAGGGAAATCATGCTTGACAAATCTTCTGGAATTTTGATGTTTCCAGTAAAGTGAACAAAGGAGAACCAGTTGATGTGGTATATTTGGACTTTCAGAAGGCTTTGGACAAGGTTCCACACAGGAGATTAATGTGCAAAGTTAAAGCACATGGGATTGGGGGTAGTGTGCTGACGTGGATTGAGAACTGGTTGTCAGACAGGAAGCAAAGAGTAGGAGTAAATGGGTACTTTTCAGAATGGCAGGCAGTGACTAGTGGGGTACCGCAAGGTTCTGTGCTGGGGCCCCAGCTGTTTACATTGTACATTAATTATTTAGACGAGGGGATTAAATGTAGTATCTCCAAATTTGCAGATGGCACTAAGTTGGGTGGCAGTGTGAGCTGCGAGGAGGATGCTATGAGGCTGCAGAATGACTTGGATAGGTTAGGTGAGTGGGCAAATGCATGGCAGATGAAGTATAATGTGGATAAATGTGAGGTTATCCACTTTGGTGGTAAAAACAGAGAGACAGACTATTAGCTGAATGGTGACAGATTAGGAAAAGGGGAGGTGCAACGAGACCTGGGTGTCATGGTACATCAGTCATTGAAGGTTGGCATGCAGGTATAGCAGGCGGTTAAGAAAGCAAATGGCATGTTGGCCTTCATAGCGAGGGGATTTGAGTACAGGGGCAGGGAGGTGTTGCTACAGTTGTACAGGGCCTTGGTGAGGCCACACCTGGAGTATTGTGTACAGTTTTGGTCTCCTAACCTGAGGAAGGACATTTTTACTATTGAGGGAGTGCAGCGAAGATTCACCAGACTGATTCCCGGGATGGTGGGACTGACCTATCAAGAAAGACTGGATCAACTGGGCTTGTATTCACTGGAGTTCAGAAGAATGAGAGGGGACCTCATAGAAACGTTTAAAATTCTGACGGGTTTAGACAGGTTAGATGCAGGAAAAATGTTCCCAGTGTTGGGGAAGTCCAGAACCAGGGGACACAGTTTAAGGATAAGGGGTAAGCCATTTAGGACCGAGATGAGGAGAAACTTCTTCAGCCAGAGAGTGGTGAACTTGTGGAATTCTCTACCACAGAAAGTAGTTGAGGCCAATTTTCTAAATATATTCAAAAGGGAGTTGGATGAAGTCCTTGCTACTCGGGGGATCAAGGGGTATGGCGAGAAAGCAGGAAGGGGGTACTGAAGTGCATGTTCAGCCATGAACTCATTGAATGGCGGTGCAGGCTGGAAGGGCTGAATGTCCTACTCCTGCACCTATTTTCTATGTTTCTATGTTTCTATTACTCTGCTCCGTCCCACTGAAAAGGACACTTCTTAGGAGCCTGTGCAAAACGTGTCTCCTCCGCCATTAAATGCACCGTGCATGCTCCAAACACAGCCAGGACCCGCGCCTGCGCACTGAGCTCCTGTCGTCTGGGTGCAGCTCATTCTCCCCTGCGGGGCATGCTGGGTACATATGACCATGAGAAATTGGAGCAGGAGTGGGCCACCCAGACCGCCGGGCCTGCTCCCCATTCAATAAGTTCATGGCTGATCTGATCACAGACTCAGTTCCACTTCCCTGCCCACTCCCCAGAACCCTTTACTCCCTTATCGCTCAAAAATCTGGCTATCTCCGCCTTAAATATATACAATGACCGAGCCTCCACTGCTCTCTGGTGCAGAGAATTCCACAGATTTACAACCCTCAGAGAAGAAATTCCTCTTCATCTCAGTTTTAAATAGGTTGAGGAGAAAGATTGCATTTGTGACTAGAACACGATTTACTGTGATTGCATTGGGCACTGAACCATGTTCATTCTGGCAGCTCTTTATTTTTTCTGGTTATCTTAATAACCTCTATACCTGAACATAAAACATCAGAAATAGCAACAGGAGTAGGCCATATGGCCCCTCGAGCATGCTCCGCCATTCAATAAGATCATGGCTGATCTGATCATGGACTCAGTTCCACTTCCCCGCCTGCTCCCCATGCCCCCATCTTTCCATATATTTTAAGAAACTGTCTATTTCTGTCTTAAATTTATTCAATGGCCCAACTTCCACAGCTCTCTGAGGCAGTGAATTCCATAGATTTACAACCCTCGGAGAGAAGAAATTGCTCCTTATCAATCTTTTAAATGGGCGGCCCCTTATACTAAGATCATGCACTCTAATTCTAGACTCCCCATTATCAGTGGAAACATCCTCTCTGCATCCACCTTATCAAGCCCCTTCATAATCTTATACGTTTTGATAAGATCACCTTTCATTTTTCTGAATTCCAGTGAGTAGAGGCCCAACCTACTTAATTGTTCCTCATAAGTCAAACGACTCATGCCCAGAATCAACCTCGTGAACCTTCTCTGAGCTGCCTCCAAAGCAAGTATATCCTTTCATAAATATGGAAACCAAAACTGCACGCAGTATTCCAGGTGTGGCCTCACATATAGCTGTAGCAAGATTTTCCTGCTTTTGTACCCTATCCCTTTTGCAATAAAGGCCAAGATACCATTGGCCTTCCTGATCACTTGCTGTACCTACATACTATCCTGTTGCATTTCATGCACAAGTATCCCCAGGTCCTGCTGTACTGCGGTACTTTGCAATCTTTCGCCATTTAAACAATATGTTGCTCTTTGATTTTTTCTGCCAAAGTGCATGACCTCACACTTTCCAACATTATAGTCCATCTGCCAAATTTTTGCTCACTCACTTAGCCTGTCTATGTCCTTTTGCAGATTTGTTGTGTACTCCTCACACATTGCTTTTCCTTCGATCTTTGTATCATCAGCAAATTTGGCTATGTTACACTCAGTCCCTTTTTCCAAGTCGTTAATATAGATTGTAAAGCTGGAGATTAATACCCTCTATAAATGTTGAATAAATTATCTTCGTTTCAAAAACAATTTGTTGAATATTTGATTCCTTCATGATCAGAGGAGATTAATTGATGTTCTGTTACGGACTGTTCCCTTTTCGGGCTTTTTCTTAATCTAACTTATATCACTTCTCACCTAGTTCGCTTTCTAGCATATCAAACTCCAAACTTGTTCCATTTGCATACATGAGTTGTGGTTGTAGTAGACTTAACTGCAGTGTCTCACTTTAAACTCAGCTGAAATCTTTTAAACCACCCCTTTATTGAACTGTCTTGCATAAGATTTGAAATCCGTTACTTTCTCGATCAGTTAACCTGTTTCTGAAACCAATTTAATATTAAAAACTCATCCACATATTTTGCACGTGATAGCCTGTGAAATATTCCACAAGCTCCGTTCCCTAGTGACCGACTCCATCCCTCTCCCCAACTTCTGTCTGAGCCTGAACCAGACTGTTCACAACCTTGGTGACATACTTAACCCTGAAATAAGATTTTGACCACATATCCACAAAATTACTAAGAATGCCTATTTCCACCTCTGTAACATCGCCCATCTCCGCTCATGCCTCAGCTCATCCACTGCTGAAGCCCTCATCCATGCCTTTTTTTACTTCTGGATTTGACTATTCCAATGCACTCCTCCCACATTCTGACCTACATAAACTAATGTTGATCCAAAACTCGGCTGCCCTTGTCCTAACTCGCACCAAGTCTAGCTCACCCATCACCCCTGTGCTCGCTGACCTACAGTGAAGCAATGCCTTGATTTCAAAATTTCCGCTCACACTGCCCCCACAACACCCCCACGCCCGCCGCTCCCGCCCATGAGATATCAGTCTTTCTGAGTATCCCTGATTATAATTGTTCAACCATTGGTGGCTTTTGTGGCTGTGCCTTCTGTTGCCCAGGCCTCAATTCTGGAACATCCAGCCTAAACATTTCTGTCTAACCCCTGCTGTACCCGCCCTGGCAGTTTTTGATAGGATAGTGTAGAGCACGTTTTTCTCTGTATCTACTCTGTGCTGTATCTTCGCTCAGAGTGTTTGATGGGACAGTGTAGAGTGATTTTTACTCAATATGTAACCCGTGTTGTTCCTGCCCTGGGTGTGTTTGAAGAGACAGTGTAGAGGGAGATTTACCCTGTATCTAACCCGTGCTTTACCTATCCTGGTAATGGTTAATGGGACAATGTACAGGGATATTTACTTTGCATTATAACCCTTTCTGTACCTGCCGTGGAGTGGCTGATAGGACAGTGCAGAGGGAATTTACTCTGTATCTATCATTTGTGTACTTGCCCTGGGAATGTTTGCTGGGACAGTGTAGAGGGAACATTACTCTCTTTGTACCCAGTGCTGTACGTGCCCTAGGAGTGTTTGATGGACAGTGTAGAGGGAGTTTTACTCTGTATCTAACCCGTGCTGTACCTGTGATGGAAGTGTTTGATAGATCAGTGTAGAGGGTACTTTCCTCTATATCTAACCCGTGTTGTACCTGCCCTGGGAATGTCTGGTTGAACATTATAGAGGGAGATCTCCTCAATATCTAATAAATGCTGTATCTGCCCTGGAATGCCTGGGGCGTTAGAGGGAGATGTACTCTGTGTCTAACCTGTACTGTACTTGCCCTGGGAACTGTATAGCGGAAGCTTTGGTCTGTATTTAATCCATGTTGTACCTGCCCTGGGAGAGTGTGATGGGACAGTGCATTGGGATCCTTACTGTGTACCTACTCATATCCGTTATACCCCTTGGAGGACGAAATGCGCACTGTGACTCCGGGAGGAGCTCCTCAGCCGGAGTGACTGAAGTGCATCATCACCCCCAGCAACCAAATTTTAATTTGATTTAAGTTTACTGTCCAAAGTTTAATTGGTTTATTTTGTTGGTTATAGTGCCCCCCCCCCCCCCACCCCAGCTTTAATCAGGGGGCACTTGATTTACAGATCAACAACGAAATAGTTGTGCTATATCTGCCTTGGGATTTTTTTATTGGAACAGTGTAGAGGGAGAAATTACTCTGTAATTATCCCGTGCTGTTCCTGCCTTGGAGTGTTTGTGGGACATGTACTCCATATGTGCTGTACCGGCCCTCGGCTGTTTGTTGCGACAATGTTGAGGGAGCTTTATTCTGGATATAACCCATGCTGTACCTGCCCTGGGACTGTTTAATGGGACCATGTAGAGAGAGATTTACTCTCTGTTTAAACCGTGCTGTACTTCACCTGAGAGTAGTTATTGTGGCAGAGTAGAGTAACGGGAGCTCTACACTGTATCTAACCCATGTATCACATCATGGGCCACCCCAACCTGCGAGAGAACATCTCCACAGGTTGGGGCTGTAAAAAGAGCAGGAGCGAGCCACTGCAGCTTCAGTGTGAGCTGACACAAATGTGTGACGGCTTCGAGGTAGACGACTGGGTGACATCATCAGGGCCCAGATTGCCATTTGGAGCGTGAGCAGGAGCATCGGCAGGGCCCTGGTACAGCAGAGGAACATGGAAGGTTGTGCTGGACTTGTGACGAGTGATCGGGGCAGAGGAGTGATGAGGGAGCATGCCTGAGATTTGGTGGGTGATCGTGATGGAGTTTCAGTGAATGTTTGTTGCAGAGATGGGGCAGGAGATTGTGGCGGAGGTGCGGCGAGTGTTTTCTTGAAGGGGGAGCGGAGAGGGATCGTGGCGGAGGTGAAGCGAATGTTTGTGGTGGAGGAGTGGCGAGAGATCGTGGCGGAGGTGCAGCGAATGAGGGTACCAGGTGCAAAAGAGGCGAGAGCCCAGGGGCAGCACGGACCAGCTAACACTGCAATATTTGTGCACACGAGCTCCGTACAGCAAAACAGGTCTCCAGTAATCCTGATTAACCCTTGCCACTGGACCAATCCTAGCTCTGTCATGCCCGTGTGGTGGCTGGTGTGCAACGGTCACCACACGTTAAAAACAATCCACCCATAGGCATTTTCAACCTCCTCCATTGGAGGTCAGGACTGGAACATTGGGTCCTTCATTGAAACATCTGTGAACTCATGTGGAAGCAAATCATCCTCGTTCGAGGGACCGGCTATGATCATCTAACCCGTGCTTTACCTGCCCTGGGATTTATTCTGTATCTATCCCATGCTGTAGTTTCCTCTGGCACTGACTCTCACTGGGTTCCAGTTCCTTTGGCACAGATTTACTGTATATTTAATTCGTGCTGTACCTATCCTGGGAGTGTTTGATAGGATAGTGTAGAGTGAGCTTTATTCATTATCTAACCAATGCAGTATCCACTCTGGAATGCATGGGACAGGTTGAGGGAGATATACTCCATATCTTACCTTAGAATGTCTCGTGGGATAGTGTTGAGGAAGCTTTACTCTGTATCTAAGTAAGGCAAGCCTATCATTCCTGAGAGAAGGAGACCAAAGCAGTACACAGGACTCCAGGTGTGGTAAGGAAATGAAGGGTTCTGGGGAGCGGGCAGGGAATGGAGCTGAGTCGATGATCAGACCAGCCATCACCTTATTGAATGGGGAGCAGGCTCGGGGGTCTGGGTGGCCCACTCCTGCTCCTATTTCTCATGGTCGTATGTACCCAGCATGCCCCGCGGGGGAGAATGTGCCGCACCCAGACTACAGGAGCTCAGTGCGCAGGCACGGGCCCAGGCTGTGTTTGGAGCATGCGTGGTGCGTGTAATGGCGGCATCGACACGTTTTGGATATGCTCCTCAGAAGTCTCCTTTTCAGCGGGACAGAGCGGAGTAATGGACCAGCGGGGAGCCAGGGAGGCTTCATAAACATCGGTGCCGCTGCAAGCCCGGAATAATAACCGGAATATCGGTGGTTGCAGCTTCGAGGCTTTCTCCCGCTCACAGGCCCAGGCTAACGGCGGCCATCTTCGTGCAGGAAGGCAGGTTCAGCGCTCCGCTATTTTGATTCAGTGAGTAGCAGAGCGCATGCGTGGCCATCTTGGTGCAGGAACAAAGTGAGTGATGTCAATGTCAGGAACTGAACCCAGCCAGAGTCAGTACCTTCAGGGGAGGGGAAGCAGTGAGTGTAGAACTGAACCCAGCCAGAGTCTGTACCTTCAGGGGAGGGGAACCAGTGAGTGTAGAACTGAACCCAGCCAGAGTCAGCACCTTCAGGGGCAGGGGGTGGGGGGGGGGGGAAACCAGTGAGTGTAGACCTGAACCCAGCCAGAGTCAGCACCTTCAGGGGCAGGGGGTGGGGGGGGGGGAACCAGTGAGTGTAGACCTGAACCCAGCCAGAGTCAGTACCTTCAGGGGAGGGGAACCAGTGAGTGTCAAACCGAACCCAGCCAGAGTCAGCACCTTCAGGGGAGGGGAACCAGTGAGTGTAGATCTGAACCCAGCCAGAGTCAGTACCTTCAGTGGAGGGGAACCAGTGAGTGTAGAACTGAACCCAGCCAGAGTCAGTACCTTCAGGGGAGGGGAACCAGTGAGTGTCAAACCGAACCCAGCCAGAGTCAGCACCTTCAGGGGAGGGGAACCAGTGAGTGTAGAACTGAACCCAGCCAGAGTCAGTACCTTCAGGGGAGGGGAATCAGTGAGTGTCAAACCGAACCCAGCCAGAGTCAGCACCTTCAGGGGAGGGGAACCAGTGAGTGTAGAACTGAACCCAGCCAGAGTCAGTACCTTCAGGGGAGGGGAACCAGTGAGTGTAGAACTGAACCCAGCCAGAGTCAGTACCTTCAGGGGGTGGGGGGGGACAGCGAGGGGATAACAGTTCACGGGGTTGGGCGTAATATTTAGCATGGATGGAGGATTGGCTGACTGACAGAAAACAGAGAGTCAGAATAAATGGTTGCTTCTCGGGTTGACAATCAGTAACTACTGGGGTGTTGCAGGGATCAGTGCTGAGACTCCAACTATTTACAATCCATATTAATGACTTGGAAGAAGAGACAGTGTTAGCGTTAGTGTTTTCTCTGAAGAATCACTCAACACTCAGAGTCGGTTCCAACGCCTGGCGGCCTTTAATAACGCTCAGCTTGGAGGAAACACTCAGGACCGTATCCAGGTTTCTCTCCCCAGAACAAAGGTTTACATGCACCTTTATATGTTTCACAACAGTTACAAAACTGTTTACTACAGTTACACAGCCCATCACGGCTGGACACAAGCCAATCACAACGATTATAGATTACATATAGGTTCTTTTAACCCAATAGAATTCCCCTAGTATCCAGGGAACCATATGTTCGGTTATTGTCAGCTTGGGCTGATCGATGACTTTATAGGTTCACTCCCTAGTTCTTTCATCTGGGAGAAATAATTCGTTTATAGCCTTGTTTACAGCAGATGGTTTCCCTCTTATCTTTTTTCCTGGGGAATTAATTGGTTTATGACCTTGTTCACAGGAGATGGTTTCCTTCTTATCTCTGTCTTCCCTCATCCCAGGCATTCCTACAGTGGGCCTCACAGGGTTATTGCTCGGTCAGTGAACGTTCAACAGTTCACAGCTTGACTACCTGATTTCCCATCATGCCTGGGCAGCCATTTTATGTGTGTGTCCATTTAAGCTTATGTGAGTTTTAAATATCCAGCAGGTGCCTAATGCCTAGGTATATATATATTTCTACTCTCTACAACAATTCCCCCTTTCGGTAAAGGGACTAGTCCTAGTCCCCTTTTAACCGACCGTACTGCCTTTTTCAGATATTTGTGCATGGCCCGGTATTCCTTGCCTCAACGTGCTGGTCAGTCACGCGGTTTCACGAGTCCCGGTTGCTTAGATCAAATTAACAAAGGCTAGCTCCTCCCGTCCCCTTATCAAACAGGCTTGTTTAATCTCCAGGGAACGGTGATGGGTCCGTTTCCGCCGTTTGTGGCGCCTGCATACCTGGCAGGCCATCACGCCCCATGTTATTGCTAAGATTAATTGTATTCCGACCAGTGTGTGTGAAATAATTCGGATCCATGGGTGGATGTTCACATTTATTCCCCAGTCCCAGACCTTTCTCCACCAACTCTGACTTTGTAAGTCTACCTCGGTATCTTCTTCGAGTTCTTTGATTTTAGTTTGTAGCTGGTGATAGAGTTTTACGGATTGCCCCACTCTGAGCCTTAACTCCCGTAATACTTCGGTTAGAAGTGGGATAGGGACCTGCTCTGGCTCGTCATAATCCTGCAAATGATCATGGAGCTGATCAGTTACTTCAATAACTTCGGACTTCCGGCGCCTAACCTGAGTGATATGTGCTTGCCCGATCGCGACAGGTCGTAGTGGTGTAAAGCAAATGTTTGGCTGCGGTATAGGGCACTGCAGGTCATTATACTGGTATGAACGCTCTGTGGTAGAGAAACAGTATCTTCCCCTCCCTCCGTAGCCTGCCCTCGCGAAGTGCATGTGTGCGGGCACTATTTCTAGTACACACCCGTCGGTTCGGTTAAACCCGCACTCGTCTAATTCACCTCGGCCCACCGGGTGAGGGCATACTGTGATTTCCCCCCTTTGCTTGCAATCTGCTAGGGAAATCCCAGTAAGTATGTTGTTTCGACGAACGGCAGAGGTGGTGGTTAGGTAGTAGCGTATGGAGACATTTTCCCGTATTACTCCAATATTCTCTCGTTGGTATAAGGGGAACGGCCCTGAGTCCGGCGTTGCTATAGGGATCAACAGGACTATCCCTATCCCGGTAGTCCTACCCATCTGGCAATCTGGAATTGCGGGGTATACTCGGGTCAGTCCCTTCATAGTACAATTATCCAGTGTCCCCCTTTGGTTCGCCAACTGAGCTAAATGTGAACTGTCTATCCAATCGGGTACTTCCCCGCGTTGGATCTGGTCGAGGTTGTGGCGGATCTGTCCCACCATCCACAGACCATAAGCATGACAGAGTTGCCCCTGTCTTTGCTTTATTGTATCTTCTTGTTCTCTATCAATGAGGTGATTGATGGTTTTGGCGTGAGCTTCCAGGACTGAGATGCCATCCAACTGGATTTCGGCACCCTCCTTTCCTAGGTTGGCTTGGTCTTCCTGGTTTTGCTCCACCCTCTCCAATAACCCCTTCATCACCCCTTTAAGCTGTTCTACCCTCTCATTTAACCCTTGTATGTCTATCGAGTTCACTACGGAGGTTCCTGTATTGAAAACGGTAGCAACATCATTTACTATTTCCCTCTTCACCCTGGGTGCTAACCCCAGTTCCCGGAACTTACTGGCACCCATGGCATCGACAGCCTGCTGCATTACGACTTTGCTTAATACATTGTACATCTTCCTTGACTGTTCGGTACAATATTCCGACAACTGGATTCCTGAAATATTGATCAGAACAGGCACAATTTCATGTTTAACATTATTATACAATAATTCCCCTTCGTTGTACATTGCAATCCCATTTTCTGGTCCCTTAGTAGTTGTGGGACAAGGCAGTTCTTCGGGCAATGTAGTGTTTCTTATGGGGCGCGGTGTTGGAGGGGGTGAGAAACATACATACAATGATATAGCAGCCGCCCCCACCTCCTCATAGTACCCACACAGCCCAATGCCCTTTTTGCGGATGACTGATTGCTGGGATTGTCCCGGAGGCGCGCAAATTATGCCGAAAGTGCATTCATCGGGCCCTTTGACATCCCTCCGTTTAATGCAGCTGCTCCTTTTACCCGTGGAGCACTGTACACATATCCGGTCCTTATTAGGATTCACTTGTAACCATGCATTAAAATAAGTTCTGTCCTTGCTCCAATCCTTAGTCGCTGGAACACATATTCCGTCCGTCAAATTGAACAACACTCCATAGTTCATGTACTTGTTTATTTCCAGCGTGCTCTGCTGTCCGTCGGTGTTGCCCAGGGTTCGTGTATGTCGCAGGGCTATCCATATTACGAGTAGCGTCGTCCGTATTCCCATTTCGGTGAGTATAATCTGTAATTTTAAACAGATGGCCTGGTCATCACCAGGGGTTAAAGTTTTTGCTCTACGAGTGTCCCGGTCACCCTGTAAAATCAGAAGCACAGGGTTACAATTGAACCATTTCGAATTGAATCTGTGGGGCGTTCGCCCGTGTCTTTACCCACTTAAATATTACCCAAACTCCTATTAACATTAAAGCTAAAGCTATTCCTCCGAACACCCCTTCCGAAAGAGTGTCTAACCACTCCTGGTAATTTACAGCATACCATTCTGTCTCGTCTAGGCGTATCACCCTTGGTTCGGCCATTATTCTTTTGGGTTATACCTTTTTAGTTGTGACCAGTGCTTCAACCGGCCTTTTCCTTTCATATCGACACATGCACACGTGTCGCTTGTCAAAATGATGTCATACGGTCCGGTCCACCTCGGGTCAAACCCCGCCCTGCCTGGAGTGACCTGTACTAATACTTTGTCGCCTACCTGTGGAAGGGATGCGTCGGCCTTCCCGTTGTTTTGGGTCTCCAAGTCCCGTAGGGCCTGTTGCTCTACAACCTCTTTCCTTAGTTCCTTTAGCAGTGAATCTAATTGTTTTACATATTGTTCAATCCGATCTCGTAGAGGCCCCATTTCCTCCCCCCCTGTTATGATGCCTTCAGGAAGTCTCATGGCCCTTCCTGTCATTAATTCAAAGGGGGTCAGTCCTGTGGTTCAGTTAGGGGTAGCCCTAAGTTTCATTAATATGCAGGGCAAAACGTCTACCCATCCATTCCCGGTCTCCGTTATAGCTTTGGCAATTGCTGTCTTAAGGGTACGGTTCATTCGCTCCACCATTCCTGAGCTCTGGGGGTGGTACGGGATGTGGAACCGTTGTCGGATTCCAAGCAGACCGCATGCCCGCTTCATGACCTGTCCTGTGAAGTGCGTCCCCTGGTCCGAGTCAATTTGAAGGGGCACTCCCCACCGTGGGATTATGTCGAATGCGAGAATCTGCGCTACCGTGGATGCTCCGCAATCCCGGGTGGGAAAAACCTCAACCCACCTGGTAAACTGATCTATAATAACCAGGCAGTATTTCTTTCCCCGACTGGTGGGTAGGGGCCCTGTGAAATCAATTTGTAGATTCTCCCACGGGCCCCTGGGACGTGTCTGATGTGCCATTCTGACCTTTATGGGTCTGCCTGGATTATGATGTGCACATACTATACAGCGCTGGCAATGCTTGGCTACGTCTCGTCCTACCCCGGCCCACCACCAGTCTTTGAGCAGACGGCTCAGCATTCCGTCTCGCCCAGTGTGGTCCGCCTCATGGTGTAGCCGGAGTAGTTCGGTCTGGATTGAGGACGGGGCGACTACTTGTAATCCCTTCCTCCATACCCCGTCCTCCCCAATGCTAGCCCCTTGACTTTCCCATTGTGACCGTTCCTCCGAGCTACTTTCTTCCTGTATCTTACGGATACTTAGCTCTCCTGGTCCTATCATGGCCACTTTAATTACCTGGGGCTCATCCTCTTCTGCCGCGCTCCTAGCTGCTTGATCTGCCAGCATGTTTCCCCGTTGTTCCTTGGTCTCTACCCTTTGATGTGCCTTGATCTTTATTACTTCTGCCGTCGTAGGCCTTTTAACGGCTTCGCCCAGCTCCCGAACTATATTCTCGTGTTTAATGTGTCCCCCCCCCCCCGAGGTTATATATCCACGTCTACTCCACGCTATAATATAATCGTGTACTACGCCGAATGCATACCGGCTGTCAGTATAAACATTTACACGCTTCCCCTGTGCCCATCTGAGGGCTTTGGTCAGCGCTACCAACATCACCACTTGGGCGGACACTCTTCCTTCCAGTGCCCCTCGCAGGAGGGTGACACCATCCTGATTTACCACGCCCCACCCGGTGCGGAATCTTCCGTCGATATATCGTCGGGACCCATCAACGTAAAGGGTTAAATCGGGGTCCCTCAGAGGTTCATCGGCTATTCCCCCTTCTGTTCCTTCGTCTATCTCAGTCTTGCAGCTATGCGGTTCACCTTCGGTCACTATTCCCTCCGCGGGATTAAAGCCTATATCCCTGATTATTTGTATGGACTGGTCTTTGCGTAATAGTACTGCCTCCCAGGTAGCTCGTCGCGCATCTGACACTGTTTTTAACCTCCCGGTATTTAGCAATTCCACTATGGTGTGCTTTGTGTGTAAGATTATCTGCCCCGACATCGTGACTGGTTCGCATATTATGGCAGCCCAAGCGGCACAATCGAGGGCAGCCACACACCGATGGAGTCCCTTCACTACCGGGGACTTTTGTGTTGAGTAATACGCTACTGGTCTCATTACCCCCCTTTCTCCTGGGTTACGACGGCGCTATAAAAACCTCCATCGAGATCATAATATACATGGAACGGCTTTGTCATATCCGGTAGCTTCAGCGCTGGGGCTGCTACCAATTCGGCTTTTAATTTCCCATAGGCTTCCTCTTGCTCCGATCCCCAGTCTACATGCTCTGTTCCTGGTTTTCCTCCCTTCACTAGTCGTTGAATGGGTTCGGCTATGTTCGCAAATTGAGGAATGAAATTCCTGCAATAGTTGAACAAACCCATCACCCGCCGCACTGCCCGGACTGTAGTTGGTCGGAGCATATCAGCGATGGCTGTCTTTATGTCTGTCGGAAGAGTCTTTTTTCCCTGACTGATATCGTGTCCCAGATATCGAACCGTGGCTTGTCCGATCTGCGCCTTTTTTGGATTTATTTTAAACCCTGCCTTATCTAGAGTCCTTAGAACCATGGCTAGGGCCCCTAAATGCTCTCGGTCACTTGATGAGGCTATGAGGATGTCGTCCACGTACTGAAGGATTGTACTATTATACGGGGTTAGGTTGCATGATTCCAAAGCGTTACTCATGACTCGGTGGAAAATGTTCGGGCTGTTATGGAATCCCTGAGGGAGTCGGGTCCATGTGTATTGTCTATCTCTGGATGTAAATGCGAATCTCTCCTGAGACTCCGGGTCCAGCGGGATTGACCAAAATCCGTTAGCGATATCTAAGACGGTGAAAATCCTATGTTCCGGATTCAGACCGTTGAAGATAGTCGCTGGGCTGGCCACAATCGGGTGTTCCCTGGGTGTAACTTTATTCAGGGCTGTGTAATCTATCGTTAGTCGGTAGCTTTCATCCGGCTTTTTAACTGGCCACATCGGGGAGTTTGTGACTGACACGATCTGTCGTAGTATGCCCTGTTCTACCAGGGCTTCTATTATCCTCTCAGTGGCTCGCATGGCCTCTGGTTTGATAGGGTACTGCTTGTGGGGAGGGTGTACCGGTCCCGTGACCTTCTCCGGTGTCATGTCAACAAGTCCGCAGTCCTGTTTGCTTTTTGCCCAAACTCCCGGAATAGCCTGACACAGTAATCCCAACATCCCGTCCTTAGACCAGTCTCTCGTCAGAGTATCCGTTTTACCCAATGTGGCTATGTTCTTTACTAGTGCCCATTTCCTGGCCACTTTATCCTTATACCCTTTCGTACCTTTCCAGGTTACCCGTCTTCGCTGCGCATCCACTATCGTTCCTAATTCGCGGAGTAGGTCCATCCCTAGTATAGTGCCCTCTGAGTTTTTACATACCCAGAACTGGACCGGCATCATTATACCGTCCACCTCCAGCACTTGGGTTTCACTTTGATATGCCGTGGTCCTGTCCCCCCCTACCCCTTGGATCATGATGGATCTTCGGGTAGTGGGTATGTCGAGGTTCGTTATTGATACCGACGCCCCGGTGTCTATCAACATATTGCATCGCCCGGCCCCCTAACGATGCGTTGATCCACATACGGGGATCGGGTTCTTGGCCGGGGGCCGATGCGATTCATTGGGGACTCGCCTGCTTCTGGGTCAGCTGCTGTATGATGTCCAGCAGCTGCTGGTTCCCGAGGGCACTAACGTCCGGGGCTCTTTCATTGATCGTTTTTCCCGATCTAGGTCCCTTCCCTTCTTTGCCACCTCCCTTGGCCCAACAGTCCTTTGCCTCATGGCCTAGTCGGTCACAATTACTACACTTTTTTCGTCCGTTGCGTTTTGGGGCTCTACACTCAGCGCGGCGATGCCCCGTCTTGTTACAATTATAGCATGTCTCAGCTGCCTTTTTGTCAGTGGCTGCACAGACCTCCGCTGTACTTGCGGCTACTTTGGACCTTTGTTGATTATCTACCGAGGTCGCCCATCTTTCCAGGTCATCAAAATTATTGTACATCACCAAGCCTGTTTTTAAGATGGCTTGGTGTGCAGGGCTTAGTCCATTCTTATACAATTGTATGAAAGCCGGGTTCTGCCGGTCGGCTCCGGGTATTCCGCCATGTGCTAAGAACGCCTCAAATTTCCTTGCCCCGTATTCTGGTGCCCGTTCATCCTTCTTTTGTACTACTCCCACTATAGCGTTCCAGTTTACGGTGACCTGGCCTAAAACGCGTATCACGTTCGCTTTAAATTCTATCATGGAATCCTCCTGCTCCTCTTTTGTAGCGGACAGGTCGGCACACCAGGTACCGTCTTGGTGATCATTATCTAGTCTGTCCCAATAACTCTCTGGCATTTTAATCCTAACTATACCGGCGATATCTCGGTTATGGAGCTCGTGGCAAATTGTCATTTCTTTGAGCTTCTGCCAGAAGGTTGCGTTGTTATGGCGGGGCACTAGTGGTGGCAGTTTCTCTAACAACTGCATCGTGTCCCCTGGGGTCAGCGATAAGTATGTTACTCGTGTCTGCGCGGGTATAGCGGGACTGTTATGACGTCTTGTCCCGGCTGGGATCCTGGGTATATGTTCTACCTTTAACGGGGCAACCGGAGCCGAGTTAATAGTATTATATGGGGGAGGTAAGACGTCCCCTTTAATGGAGTTGCAACTATCCGTTTCATTCTCTAGTCTTTCCCAGTCTTCCTCACTAGGTGGTGCACTTGGGCTATTTATTGCCAGAACTGGCAAAACTGTCTGTCCGTTATCAACCTCTACTTGCTTCCTTTTTATTTGCACATACCGGTTAACCTTTTCTGTTAACTTTACATGTGCTCGCAATATCAAAATTACTGCCTTTTCCTCTTTATCTTTCTTTTCCTTCTCCCACCATTCCCTTTGCTTTGCTGGTAGTTCCTGAGGATTCCACCCTGCTTTGATCATTTTTTCGATTAGCTTCTTTTGTTTTTCCGCCAGGTGGCGGGTAAGTGACCCTTCTGGTCCCCACTCGAGTTTATTCGTTTCCATGGCCATTCCTGGGTAGGAATAGTACCGTTAGGAATCTACTCTCAGAGGTCCGCTTTCTTTCTAGCGCGACTTGTAGTAAACTGTCTCTTGGCTACTGTCAGGTCACAAGTTCTGCTGTTACACACACTTATACAATTCTTAAAAACGCGTTTAAGCAATTCCCGCAGTGCTCTACATATCCTTAACTACTACCTACCACCGCTCGGCCCGTTGGTCCGACCCTGTTCACAGGTTTGGATTCCGTTAGCCGCTGCACACTGCTTGGTTCTACCCCGGGGTTTATCTCCAATTACACTACTGGGTCCGGAAGGTGTCTTTCGGTATCACGATCCCATGGTCCAAGTGTGTTCCCGGCACCTACTTAATTCCTGGCCGTTACGTGGGACTACTGTCCTCTTAATTCAGGCTCAGGCTAGGTGTTTGAGATATTGGACCGTTCCCTCGTGTCGATCAACCAGCATCCACCTTCCGCACTTTTATAATTTAAAAATCGTTTGTGTTTATACTCACCCGGGTTTACTCCAAGTGTGTTCAGCGACTTCGGGGAATCCTGCCGACTACGCCATTGTTAGCGTTAGTGTTTTCTCTGAAGAATCACTCAACACTCAGAGTCGGTTCCAACGCCTGGCGGCCTTTATAATGCTCAGCGGGGAGGAAAAACTCAGGACCGTATCCAGGTTTCTCTCCACAGAACAAAGAGTTACATGTACCTTTATATGTTTCACAACAGTTACAAAACAGTTTACTACAGTTACACAGCCCATCACGGCTGGACACAAGCCAATCACAACGATTATAGATTACATATAGGTTCTTGTAACCCAATATAATTCTATAGTCTCCAGGGAATCATTGTCAACTTGGGCTGATCGATGACTTTATATGTTCTCACCCTAGTTCTTTCATCTGGGAGAAATAATTGGTTTGTAGCCTTGTTTACAGCAAATGGTTTCCCTCTTATCTTTCTTCCTGGGGAATTAATTGGTTTATGGCCTTGTTCACAGGAGATGGTTTCCTTCTTATCTCTGTCTTCCCTCATCCCAGGCATTCCTACAGTGGGCCTCACAGGGTTATTGCTCGGTCAGTGAACGTTCAACAGTTCACAGCTTGACTACCTGATTTCCCATCATGCCTGGGCAGCCATTTTATGTGTGTGTCCATTTAAGCTTATGTGAGTTTTAAATATCCAGCAGGTGCCTAATGCCTAAGTCTATATATATATTTCTACTCTCTACAACAGTATCCATGGACAAATTTATTTGAGAAAAGCCTGCAGGCCGATGAGACACTGTTCAGGTGCCAGTGTGCTGCTGGTTTGCCCAGCATTTTGCCTGTCATGGAAAATAACTGAACATTTCTCCCAGTGTAACCTTTGCTGTAATGAAATGTGTCTTTTAATAAGCCTCATGTCCTTGCTCATGTCTGCTGCAATTGTGTAGAAAGGGGATGTGTGAAGTGATGGTGTTTGTATGGAGGTGTGAAACAAGGAAATGGTATCTGTGTGTGGCAGTGACACAGCCTTGTGGTCACAGGCAGAACCATGCACCGATATCCGTGTGGTTATGGTTTGAGCAGGGTCAGTTCATGAATTCTCAAGCTAAAAGGTGCCAGGGATCAGGAGCAGCGACAGTAAATAAAACCTAAATGTAAATTCCGATGTAGTTTATATTCATTTATTCCTATTATAATAGCTTTTGCTGAATGTGGCCCATGCCTCGTGCCAGTATATTGGATCAGGCCCACCATAGAAAATGAGTTTGAAACCTTGAGGTAGACAATGTCAACCGGATTCCCCCATCTACCAACCGAACAACTTCTTTACACTCAAGCTAGTTTGTAAGATGTGACCATGTTTACCAGAATCCATGTTCAATATCTGTAATGGCCCCTTCCCTTCCCCATGATGGAAAACAACAGCTCTCAGGATCCCTTCAAGCACCTTCCTGGTGATCAAGGTCACGTTGATGGGCCTTCAGTTCCTGAGCTCTGACTTGTGGCCAATTTGGAAAATGGGAACTACATGTGCTACCTTCCAATCTCAGGGAACAACCCATGACTCTACTGAGCTGATGGAGATATGGGAAAATGGCTGACAGAGCACCCGTCCCATCTCTTTAAACACCCTTGGGTGGATGTCATCCGCACCTTACACCGTCAAGATTAACCCGCACGGAGACAGTGAAGAGAGATGAGAAAGACCAAAGTGCCGTTTGACCCTCTCAGTGTGACCCTGAAGGACTGTGTCCAGGCTGAAGTTCTCCCCCCATACGATCTTCCCACAGATTGTCCTCTCTGAGCTCCAGTCAGGTGATGCTAAACACACGGGTGGGAAAGACAAAAATCTACAGCAATGTGTTGAAAGCAACACGAATTTATTTGTCTATATCCCAAATATTAAACTCCAGTCCAGTTACAGGAGTTATTAAAATCAGCGGAAACAAATCCCAACTGTCAGAATGAACATGGTTCAATCGGGATGTGATTAACAGCAGCAATAACAGCAGATACCAACCCCTGCAGTCACTTGTGAACTTGCTGGTGTCTCAGTAGGTGCAATGACTGAATGAATCCCTTCCCACACTCAGAGCAGGTGAATGGCCTTTCCCCAATGTGTATTCGCTGGTGCCTCAACAGATGGGATAATCGAGTGAATCCCTTCCCACATTCAGAACAGGTGAATGGCCTCTCCCCAGTGTGTATTCGCTGGTGCATCAACAGATAGGATGACCGAGTGAATCCCTTCCACACTCAGAGCAGCTGAACGACCTCTCCCCGGTGTGAACTCGCCGCAATCTTTCCAGCTGCGATGGGTAGTTGAAACGTTTCCCACAGTACCCACATTTACACAATTTCTCCCCAGTGTGACTGCACTTGTGTATCTCCAGGTTGGATAATAGGCTGAAGCATTGCCCACACACAGAGCACGTGTACAGTTTCTCCCCGCTGTGAACAGTGCTTTTTGCTTCCATGGTCAAAGACCGATGATATTCTGTTCCCATGAATCGAGTGACTCCATCAGATCTGAATGTGATGGTTGGTTTGAGCCTCCAGTCGACAAATCCTCCTCTTTTACTACCCTGCAAAGTTAATTTCAGACAGGAAAAAGGGTGGGTGAGAGAGAATCATCAAAAACACAAAGGCATGTTGAGAAATTGAGCTGAGTGAACTTGTTAATTTGTGGGGCCAGCACTAGAAATAGTAACCATGAAAGCTGCCAGTTTGTGATAAAACCCAACTGGTTCATTAATGTCCTTCAGGGAAGGGAACCCACCTCCATTGACAGCCCCACATGGGGAATTGTTGGTCCCACTGGGCCCAGAAATACTGGGGCGAAACCCAGCAGCTTTTCCTCCATCTCCACTCCAGCTCAAACTGACACAACAAACAGATCCACACAGGAGGCCAGGTATCCAAAGCATCTTTCTAACATTTGCAGCATAGTTGAGAGGCGATCTACTCTAAATTGCCGCAGATTTGGAGATTTGAGAGTCTAGATTTTGCTTTGTACCGGAATCCAGGTCAGTGATTGGAGCATGGGTAGGACCATTGTTACGGCCCAGGTACAGCAGGCGATGCGGCAAGCAGCAGAGGAGTGGTGAGGTCGGGGTGGAGTAGCGGCGAGGGATCAGGGCTGAGAGATTGGGGCCCACAAGAGGTGAGAGTTTGGGGTGGAGAGATTGTGGCCTACGAGAGGCACGAATTCGGGGCCCAGAAGAGGCAAGGGCCCAGGGACAGCATGGACCAGACCACTCTGTGATCTATGGGCAGTAGAAGTATGTGCACCAGGTCTGTGCAGCAGAGCTTGGTCTCCAGTCATCTTGTTTATAACTTGCCACTGGACCAAGACCTCACTCTGTCCAGCCCGTGTGATGGTGGTGTACAACAGACACACACATTAAAAGAATCCACGCACAGGCATCTCCCACCCTTCAATATGTAGTTTGGGACCTGGAATATCAGATCTCATATTGAAACATCTGTGAACAAATCCCTTGTTGGTGTGGAAGTGGGTCATCCTCGATTCAAGGGACTGTCTAATACTATACTGCACAGGAGGCCAGGGAGTGACTTCCGCATCCAACACCCACCCTGATACAGAATGGCTGGGATTTGCTGGGCCTGCTGCATAAATGCAACCAGTTGTTTTCATGGTTTGGGGGAGGCGTTGCCCCCGGTGTTTGATGGTGCTGAGCCCAGCTCTCTGACTCGGGGCGGGGGAGGGGGCCGCACTCGGTGTTGCCCGGGGCCTGAGAGCCACACTCGGTGTTGTCCGGGGCCTGAGAGCCGCACTCGGTGTTGCCTGGGGCCTGAGAGCAACACTCGGTGTTGCCTGGGGCCTGAGAGCCACACTCGTTGTTGTCCGGGGCCTGAGAGCCACACTCGGTGGTGTTCGGGGCCAGAGAGCCGCACTCGGTGTTGTCCGGGGCCTGAGAGCCGCACTCGGTGTTCCCTGGGGCCTGAGAGCCACACTCGGTGTTCCCTGGGGCCTGAGAGCCACACTCGGTGTTCCCTGGGGCCTGAGAGCCACACTCGGTGTTCCCTGGGGCCTGAGAGCCGCACTCGGTGTTCCCTGGAGCCTGAGAGCCACATCGGTGTTGTCCGGGGCTTGAGAGCCACACTCGGTGTTCCCTGGGGCCTGAGAGCCGCACTCGGTGTTCCCTGGGGCCTGAGAGCCACACTCGGTGTTGTCCGGGGCCTGAGAGCCACACTCGGTGTTGTCCGGGGACTGAGAGCCACACTCGATGTTGTCCGGGGCGTGAGAGCCACACTCGGTGTTGCCCTGCGCTGTGCTTGCTCCGCTCTGTCCCTGGGAGCCTCTCCGCACAGGGTGGTGCTCTCTGGAACCAGCCCTTCTCACGCGTTGCCTCCCTGCTGATGGAGATAGGGTGTATTCCCCCGGGTGGAGCACTTTGGGTACAATCATTCGCCATTGTCAGGGAGTGGTAGAGCACAGAAGGCCATGCGACCCATCGTGTCTGTGCCAGTTCTTTGGTGGAGCTGTTCAATGAGTCTCACTGCTCTGCTCTTTACCGATAGCTCGGTATATTTTTCCCGGCAAGTATTTATCCAATTACCTTTTAAAAGTTACTATTGAATCTGCTTCCACCACCCTTTCAGATAGTGCATTCTGGATCATAACAATTCACTGGGTAATAAATTATCCCACATTTCACCTCTCGTTATTTTGCCAATCATCGAAAGTCTGACTCCTCTGGTTACCTTCCCTAATGCCGCTGGAAAGAATTTCCATATTTACTCTTTCTTCTAAATCATTCATAATTTTGTACATCTCTGTCAAATCTCCTTTTACCCTTTTTTGCTCTCTGAAGAAAACTTCACCAGGCTCTCCACATCACGGAAGTCCCACATCCCTGGCACCGCTCCTTCTGCACCTTCTCGAAAAGCTTGTCATCATTCCCAAAGTTTGGATTCCTAACTTGAATACAATTCTCCTGCTGAGGCCGAACCAGTTTTTTATAATGGTTTGGCAAACTAAACATCAAATACTGATATTTCTCTGATGGGGTTTAAAGGGCGACGTCCATCCAAATCAGTTGGATGTGTCAATGAGACTGCGATCTGAAATAAGCACATTTGGAGTGGAGTGCCAGGGACATGCTGTGTAACTGGGCGCAAACAGTCCTGCACTCCCCCCACATCACTTGTTTCCCATTTGGCATGAAAGGAACGTGTTAGTTGCAACAATTCATTTGATTTGATTTCAAATAGTTTAGTATAGAAATTGAATTATGTTTTTATGTTTTTTTTGCCCCAACTCAGGTTCAAGGCCTAAATTTTTCGCTTCGACTGTGTACAGGATTCCAAATCTGCGACTGTACATTGCAATTCCAACCCTGGGACTGTACATTGGGATGCTAACCCTGGGAGTGTATGTGGGCATTCTAACCCTGGGGGAGAGTACATGGGGATTCTAACCCTGGCACTGTACATGGGGATTCTAACCCTGGGACTGTACATGGGGATTCTAACCCTGTGACTGTACATGGGAATTCTAACCCTGGGACTGTACATGGGTATTCTAAACCTGGGAGAGTAAATTGGGATTCTAAACCTGGCACTGTACATGGGGATTCTAAACCTGGCACTGTACATGGGGATTCTAAACCTGGCACTGTACACGGGGATTCTAACCATGGAACTGTATATAGTGTCCAGGCGTTCGGGCCCCCTTTGGAGACGACCAGGCCTCTACTTCCCCGCAGTGCTCCAGGTGTGGTCTAGCCAGGGCTTTGTGCAGCTGCAGAAGGCTGGCAGTGCCCATGGAATGGTATCAAGGGAGGTAGCTTAGTCGTGACTTTCATTTTAAACTTTAAATCAACTTGGGAAATTTATAAATAACTTGGGAAAACTTTTTTAAAACTCCAGAAGAAACATTTAAAACTTCTGAAAAAACTTTTAACCAACGTGGAAGAACTTTCAAGAATTCTTTTCTTTAAAATTTTTTTTTATTGAGGAATTGAATACTGTACCCCAATCTAACCAGAAAATAGTTTGGTGTGTTTTATTAGCATCATTTTCAGTCATTTGAAACCAGGTTACACACGACGATGCCTGGCAAGCAGGTGTGCCTCCGACCAGGTGACCTGGACATCAGCCTCCCCTCTCCTGCCTCCCCCCAGAGGCGGGATTTCATCCCTCCATTTATGTATTTATTTGTCTATATCCCAAATATTAAACTCCAGTCCAGTTACAGGAGTTATCATCAGCAGAAACAAACCCCAATTGTCAAAATGAACATGGTTCAGTCAGGATGTGATTAACAACAGATTCCAACCCCTGCAGTCAGTTGTGAACTCGCTGGTGTGCCAGCAGGGTGGATGACCGAGTGAATCCCTTCCCACACTCAGAGCAGGAGAATGGCCTCTCCCTAGTGTGAAGGCCCTGGTGTGTCAGCAGGTGGGATGGCTGAGTGAATCCCTTCCCACACACGGAGCAGGTGAACGGCCTCTCCCAAGTGTGAACTCGCTGGTGAACTACAAGGTGGGATGACTGAGTGAATCCCTTCCCATACGTAGAGCAGGTGAACGGCCTCTCCCTCGTAGGAACTCGCAGGTGTGTGAGCAGGTGGGATGACTGAGTGAATCTCTTCCCACACACGGAGCAGGTGAATGGCCTCTCCCCAGTGTGAATGCGTCGATGAATTTCCAGTTCTGATGGAGAGCTGAATCCCTTCCCACAGTCCCCACATTTCCGCGGTTTCTCCATGGTGCGGGTATCCTTGTGACTCTCCATGGTTGGATGATCAGTTGAAGCCTCGCCCACACACACAACACGTTTACAGATTCTCCACGCTGTGAATGGTGCGATGATTCTTCAGGCTGTGTAACTGATTAAAACTCTTTCCACAGGCAGTGCACTGGAACACTCACTCGGGTGTGTGGGTCTTGGTGCATTTCCAGTCACACTGATATTTGAAATCTTTTCCCACAGGCAGGACAGACAAATATTTCTCCTTCCGCTTTCAAAGACTGATGATATTCAGGTCCGGATGTATCGATTGACTCCGTCAGATATTGACGCGATGTTTGGTTTCTGTTTCCTGTCTGAAAATCTCCCCTTCTAATACGCTGTAAAAGGAGATAACAAAACTCATCACTGTCAGTACAAGACACAAATTCAGGATCTAGGGGCCAAGTTTCGACAGGAGTTGCTCCTATTGTTTTGGAGTATCCAATAAATCACAATTCTCCACATTTGGTTTGTTCCACTTTCAGTCAGTTAGTTCAGTTTCTTTTTCCAGCCACTTACGCCCGTTTTGGCCAGTTAAGCAAGTTCAGACAGCGAAAAGTTACTCCAAACTAACTTAGGCCTGAGTCAGTGCCCACTTTTGTACGCTCAGAAAAACCTTGTGGACACTTCAGAAATCAGGCGCTGGTAGCAAGAGATGGCGGGCGGGGGAGGGGTTGTGGAGGGAAGGGAAGTTCGAGGATTTTCCAAGGCATTAAACACTTCACTTTTAAAAATAAAGAACCATCATCAATAATAAATGATCAATAACTCAATCAATAAATAAAATTTAAAAAGAAATTAAAAATCAATCAATAAATAAATAACTAAAAGTTCCTACCTCACCTACTGCAGCACCTATCCGTTCCGGAGCACTGCGAGCCCTCCAGCAGCACACACAGCCCTGCCTGCCTCCTTACACTTTCAAGGTTGAAGAGTTCGGGCGGGGTGCGCCACCGGGGAGGTGGTCGGGCGGGGCACGCCGGAGAGATGGTCACGGAACTGGTGTTTGGGCGGGCCGACAGGGATGACTCGAGGTAAGAGCAGTGGCAGTGATGCGCCCGATCTCCATGTGTGAACCTCGACCGTGAGTGTCGACAGGCTATTCCACTGTTCTCACCTGAGGCCTCACACATGCATTTTCCAGCTGGATCACTGGACCCTCCTCACAATGGCTCAGTTTCTAAACAATAAGGTGATAAGTGGTTATGGGGAGCGGGCAGGGAACAGAAGAACATAAGAAATAGGAGCAGGAGTAGGCTATAGGGCCCCTCGAGCCTGCTCCGCCATTCAATAAGATCATGACTGATCCGATCATGGACTCAGTTCCACTTACCGGCCTGCTCCCCATAATCTCTTATCGTTTAAGAAACTGTCGATTTCTGTCTTAATTTTATTCAATGTCCCAGCTTCCACAGCTCTCTGAGGTAGCAAATTCCACAGATTTACAACCGTCTGAGAGAAGAAATTTCTCCTCATCTCTGTTTTAAATGGGCGGTCCCATATTCTAAGATTGTGCCCTCTAGTTCTAGTCTCACCTATCAGTAGAAACATCCTCTCTGCATCCACCTTGTCAAAACCCCTCATAATCTTATACATTTCGATAAGATTACCTCTCATTCTTCTGAATTCCAATGAGTAGAGGCCCAACCTACTCAACCTCATAAGTCAACCCCCTCATCCCCGGAATCAACCTAGTGAACCTTCTCTGAACTGCCTCCAAAGCAAGTATATCCTTTCGTAAATATGGAAACCAAAACTGCACGCAGTAGTCCAGCTGTGGCCTCACCAATACGTTATATAGCTGTAGCAAGACTTCCCTGCTTTTATACTCCATCCCCTTTGCAATAAAAGCCAAGATACCATTGGCGTTCCTGATCACTTGCTGTACCTGCATACTATTCTTTTGGGTTTCATGCAGAAGTACCTCCAGGTCCCGCTGTACTGCAGCACTTCGCAATCTTTCTCCATTTAAATAATAACTTGTTCTTTGATTTTTTTTTCTGCCAAAGTACATGACCTCACACTTTCCAACATTATACTCCATCTGACAAATTTTTCCCCACTCACTTAGCCTGTTTAGGTCCTTTTGCAGATTTTTTGTGTGCTCACACATTGCTTTTCCTCCCATCTTTGTATCGTCAGCAAACCTGGCTACGTTACACTCAGTCCCGTCTTCCACGTCGTTAATATAGATTGTAAATAGTTGGGGTCCCAGCACTGATCCCTGCGGCACCCCACGAGTTACTAGTTGCCAACCCGAGAATGAACCATTTATCCAGACTCTCTGTTTTCTGTCAGTTAGCCAATCCTCAATCCATGCTAAAATATTGCCCCCAACATCCTCAACATTTCCTCATTAGTCCACCCCCTCATCTCCAGAATCAACCTCGTAAACCATCTCTGAACTGCCTCCCCTCTCCACCACTGAAGATGCTGAATCTATCTGGTTTCAGTTATGCACTCACTGGTTCCCCTGCCCTGAAGGTGCTAACTCTGGCTGGGATCCATTTTGCACTCACTGGTACCCCTCCCTCCCATCTGCCACTCCCCTTAGGGTGCTGACTCTTGCTGGGTTCAGATACAGATTCTCTGGTTCCCCTCTCATTCCCTGAAGGTGTAGACTCTGGCTGCGATCAGTTCGACAATCACTCATTTCCCTCCCACCCATCTCTCTCCTCCCCTGAAGGTACTGACTCTGGCTGGGTTCAATTCCACACTCACTGGTTCCTCTCCCCTGAAGGTACTGACTCTGGCTGGGTTCAGTTCTACACTAACTGGTTCCTCTCTCCTGAAGGTACTGACTCTGGCTGGGTTCAGTTCTACACTCACTGGTTCCCCTCCCCTGAAGGTACTGACTCTGGCTGGGTTCAATTCCACACTCACTGGTTCCTCTCCCCTGAAGGTACTGACTCTGGCTGGGTTCAGTTCTACACTCACTGGTTCCCCTCCCCTGAAGGTACTGACTCTGGCTGGGTTCAGTTCTACACTCACTGGTTCCCCTCTCCTGAAGGTACTGACTCTGGCTGGGTTCAGTTCTGCACTCACTGGTTCCCTTCCCCTGAAGGTGCTGACTCTGGCTGGGTTCAGTTCTACACTCACTGGTTCCCCTCTCCTCCCCTGAAGATGCTGACTCTGTCTGGTTTCAGTTCTGCACTCACTGGGCAACATACGATATAGGAGCAGCAGTAAGCCATGCGGCCCCTCGAACCTGCTCCGCCATTTAATACCATCATGGCTGATCCGATCATGGACTCAGGTCCCCTTCCCTGCCCACTCCCCATAACCCCTTATTGTTTAAGAAAGTGTCTATTTCTGTCTGAAATTTATACAATGTCCCAGCTTCCACACCTCTCAGAGGCAGTGAATTCCACACATCCACAACCCTCAGAAGAAATTTCTCCTCATCTCAGTTTTAAATGGAGGCCCCTTATTCTAAGATTATGCCCTCTAGTTCTAGTCTCCCCCATCAGTGAAACATCCTCTCTGCATCCACCTTGTCACGCCCCCTCATAATCTTATATGTTTCGATAAGATCACTTTTCTATCTTCTGAATTCCAATGAGTGTAGGCCCAACATATTCAACCTTTCCTCAGAAGTCAACCCCCTCATCTCCAGAATCAACTTTGTGAACCTTCTCTGAACTGCCTCCAAAGCAAGTATATCCTTTCGTAAATATGGAAACCAAAACTGCACGCAATATTCCAAGTGTGGCCTCAACAATACCCTGTACAACTGTAGCAAGACTTCCCAGCTTTTATACTCCATCCCCTTTGTAATAATGGCCAAGATTCCATTGGCCTTCCTGATCACTTGCTGTACTTGCATACTAATCTTTTGTGTTTCATGCACAAGTACCCCCAGGTCCTGCTGTACAGTAGCACTTGGCAATCTTTCTCCATTTTAAATAATAATTTGATCTGTGATTTTTTTGTCTGCTAAAGTGCATGGCCTCACACTTTCCAACATTATACTCCATCTGCCAAGTTTTTTTGCCAACTCACTTAGCCTTTCAATGTGGTTTTGCATATTTTGTGTGTCCTCCTCACACATTGCATTTCCTCCCATCTTTGTATCATCAGCAAATGTGGCTACACTACAATCGGTCCCTTCTTCCAAGTCGTTAATATAGATTGTAAATAGTTGGGGTCCCAGCAATGATCCCTGCGGCAACCCGCTAGTTACTGATTGCCAAACTGAGAATGAACCATTTATCCCGACTCAATATTTCCTTATAAGTCAACCCTCTCATCTCCGGAATCAACGTCCTCTCCACTGCCTCTCCTTTCCTCCCCTGAAGATGCTGAATCTATCTGGTTTCAGTTCTGCACTCACTGGTTCCCCTCCCCTGATGGTGCTGACTCTGGCTGGGTTCAGTTCTACACTCACTGGTTCCCTCCCCTGAAGGTACTGACTCTGGGTGGGTTCAGTTCCACACTCACTGGTTCCCCTCCCCTGAAGATACTGACTCTGGCTGGGTTCAGTTCTACACTCACTGGTTCCCCTCCCCTGAAGGTGCTGATTCTGCCTGGGTCCAGTTGTATACTCACTGGTTCCCCTCCCTCCCATCTGCCCCATCCCTGAAGGCACCAACTACAGCTGTTTTCAATTCCACACTCACTGTTTCCCCTCCCTCCTCTCTCCAGCAGGCAGTGTTTAGGGAGCTAGGAGAGAGTTTAAAAAGCAGGACCTCAAAGGGTAGTAATCTCCGAATTCCTCCCGATGTCACGAGCTAGTGACTACAGAAACAGGAGGATAGAGCAGATGAATGCCTGGCTGGAGAGATAGTGCAGGCGGGAGGGCTTTACTTTCCTGAGGCACTGGGACCGCTTCTGGGGGAGGTGGGACATGGACAAACCAGATGGGTTGCACCTCAACAGAGCCGGGACCAATATCCTCACGGTGGGGTGTGCTCGTGCTTTTGGGGAGGGGTTAAACTAGCTTGGCAGGGGGATGGGAACCTGAAAATAGATTCAGTAGGGATGGGAGTAAAGCTGGAATTAGAAAGCAAAAATAAAGAAAGTGAGTTTGAAGGAGAGAGGAAACAAGCAGGAAAAAAGTGTAAAAAAACACTTTGTCTCAATGCACATAGCATTTGAAACAAAATAGATGAGTTGACGGCACAAATAGATACAAATGGGTATGATCTGATAGCCATTACAGAGGCGTGGTTGCAAGGTGACCACGTCTGGGAATTAAATATTTAGCGCTACTGGACAGTCCGGAAGGACAGACAGAAAGGAAAAGGAGGTGGAGTAGCTCTATTGATAAAGGATGGAATCACTGCAATAGTAAGAAACGATATTGGCTCAAATGATCAGGATGTTGAAACGGTTTGGGTGGAGATAAGGAACAATAAGTGGAAAAAGTCACTGGTGGATGTCGACTATAGGCACCGTAACAATAGCTACTCTGTTGGTCAGCGCATAAACCAGGAAATAGTGGGGGCTTGTAAAAAGGGAACAGCAATAATCATGGATGATTTTAACCTGCATATTGAATGGACAAATCAAATTGGTCAGGGTAGCCTTGAGGAGGAGTTCATAGAGTGCATAAGGGACGGGTTCCTTCAGCAGTATGTAACGGAACCAACCAGGGGGCAGGCTATCTTAGATCTGGTCCTGTGTAATGAGACAAGATTAATAAACAATCTCCTAGTAAAGGATCTCTTTGAATGAGTGATCATAGCATGATCTGAATTTGAAATTCAGATGGTGGTTGAGAAAGTTGGATCTCTAACCAGCGTACTAATCTTAAATAAAGGAGACTATGCAGGTATGAGGGCAGAGTTGGGTTAAGTGGACTGGGAAAATAGATTTAAGTGTAGGACGGTTGATGAACAGTGGTGTACATTTAAGGAGATATTGATTGCACAACTCTCAAGAAAAATATATTCCAGTGAGGAGGAAAGGGTGTAAAAGAAAAGATAGCCATCCGTGGCTAACTCAAGAAATAAGGTATCCAATTAAAAACAAGGGCATACAAAGTGGCCAAAACTCGTGGGAGGACAGAAGACTGGGAAGCTTTTAAAAGCCAGCAAAGAATGACTAAAAAAAATGATTAAGAAAGGGAAGATAGACTATGAAAGTAAACTAACACAAAATATAAAAACAGATAGCTGGAGTTTCTATAGGTATATAAAAAGGAAAAGAGTGGCTAAAGTAAATGTTGGTCCCTGAGAGGACGAGATCGGGGAATAAGTAATGGGGAACATGGAGATGGCAGAAACACTGAACAAATATATTCTATCAGTCTTTACTGCCGAGGACACTAACAATATCCCAACAGTGGACAGTCAAGGGGCTACAGGGGGGAGGAACATAACACAATCACTAAGAAGGTGGTACACAGTAAGCTAACGGGACTAAAGGCGGATAAATCCCCTGGAGCTGATGGCTTGCATCCTCGGGTCTTAAGAGAAGTCGCAGCAGGGACAGTGGATGCATTGGTTGTAATTTACCAAAATTCCCTGGATTCTGGGGACATCCCAGCGATTGGAAAACTGCAAATGTAATGTCCTTATTTAAAAAAGGAGGCAGAAAAAAAGCAGGAAACTATAGACCAGTTAGCCTAACATCTGTGGTTGGGAAAATGTTGGAGTCCATCATTAAAGAAGTAGTAGCAGGATATTTGGAAAAGAAAAAATTTGGTCAGGCAGAGTCAGCATGGATTTATGAAGGGGAAGGCATGTTTGACAAATTTGCTGGAATTCTTTGAGGATGTAACAAACAGGGTGGATAAAGGGGAACCAGTGAGTGTGGTGTATTTGGACTTCCAGAAGACATTTGACAAGGTGCCACGTAAAAGTTCACAGGGTTGGGGATAATATATCAGCAAGGATAGAGGATTGGCTAACTAACAGAAAACAGAGAGTTGGATAAATGGTTCATTCTCTGGTTGGCAACCAGTAACTAGTGGGTTGCTGCAGGGATCAATGCTGGGACCCCAACTATTTACATTCTATATTCAAGAACTTGGAAGAAGGGACTGAATGTAATGTTGCCGAGTTTGCTGACGATACAAAGGATGGGAGGAAAAGCAATATGTGAGTACACATAAAATCTGCAAAAGGACATAGACAGGCTAAGAGAATGGGAAAAAATTTGGCAGATGGAGTATAATTTTAGAAAGTGTGAGGTCATGCACTTTGGCAGAAAAAAAATCAAAGAGCAAGTTATTATTTAAATGGAGAAAGATTACAAAGTGCTGCAGTACAGCGGGACCTGGAGACACTTGTGCATGAAACACAAATGGATAGTATGCAGGTACAGCAAGTGATCAGGAAAGCGAATAGAATCTTGGCCTTCCTGATCCATGTTTCTGAAAAGATATACTTGCTTTAGAGGCAGTTCAGAGAAGGTTTCGGGGATGAGGGGGATGACTTATGAGGAAAGGTTGAGTAGTTTGGGCCTCTACCCATTGGAATTCAGAAGAATGAGAGGTGATCTTTTCGAAATGTATAAGATTATGAGGGGGCGGGACAAGGTGGATGCAGAGAGAAAGTTTCCACTGATGGGGGAGACTCGAACTAGAGTGCATAATCTTAGAATAAGGGGCCACCCATTTAAAATTGAGATGAGGAGGAATGTCTTCTCTCAAAGGGTTGTAAATCTGTGGAATTTGCTGCCTCAGAGAGCTGTGGAGGTTGGGTCATAGAAACATAGAAAATAGTTGCAGGAGTGGGCCATTCGGTGTTTTTGTGACTGGAAGGCTGTTTCCAGTGGGGTTCTGCAGGGCTCAGTGCTGGGTCCCTTGTTTTTTTGTGGTATATATCAATGACTTGGACTTCAATGTTGTTGGTATGATTAAGAAGTTTGCAGGTGAAACTAAAATAGGCTGTGTGGTTGAGAATTAAGAACAAAACTGCATACTGCAGGAAACTATAAATGTACTGGTCAGGTGGGCAGTAAAGTGGCAAATGGAATTTAATCCAGATAAGTGTGACGTAATGCATTTGGGGAGGTCTAACAAGGCAAGGGATTACACATTAAATGCTACAACACTGAAAATTGTAGAGGAACAAAGGGACCTTGAAGTGCAGGTCCACAGATCCCTGAAAGTGGCAGGCTAGGTCGATAAGGTGGTTAAGAAGGCATATGGAATACTTGCCTTTATTAGTCGAGGCATGGAATACAAGAGCTAGGAGATTGTGCTTGAAATGGTTAGGCCGCAGTTGGAATACTGTGTGCAGTTCTGGTCATCACATTACAGGAAAGATGTGATTGTACTGGAAAGGGTACAGAGGAGATTTACAAGAATGTTGCCTGGACTGGAGAATTTTGGCGATGAGGAAAGATTGGAGATGCAGAGTCAATTTTCTTTGGATCAGAGGACACTGAGGGGAGACCTGATGAAAGTATTAAATTATAAGGGGCTTGGATAGAGTGGATAGGAAGGACCTGTCTCCTGTGGCAGAGTGGTCAATAACAATGAGGCACAGATTTAAAGTAATTGGTTCAGAGGAGATATGAAGGGAAATTTCTTCACCCAGAGGTTTGTGGGGGTCTGGAACTCACTGCCTGAAAGGGTGGTAGAGGCAGAAATACTCAGCACATTTGAAAAATACTTGGATGTGCACTTCAACTGTCATCACCGACAGGGCTACGGACCGAGAGCTGGAGAGTGGGATTAGGCTGGATAGCTGTTTGTTGGCCGGCACGTACACAGTGGGCTGAAATGGTCTCCTGCCATGCTGTAAATTTCGATGATTTTATGATTTATGACCTAGATGAAGGGACCGAGTGTAATGTATCCAAATTTGCTGATGATACAAAACTAGGTGGGACAGTAAGCTGTGAGAACACAAGAGTCTGCAAGATATACATAGATAGATTATGTGAGTGGGCAGTAAGGTGGCAGATGAAGTATAATGTAGGGAAATGTGAGGTTATTCACTTTGGTAGGAAAAACAGAAGAACAGAATATCTTTTAAATTATGAGAAACTTTTAAACTTTGGTGTTTAGAGAGATTTGGGGTGCCCTTGTGCAAGACACACAGAAAGTGAGCATGCAGGTATGCAAGCAATAAGGAAGGCAAATGGTTTGTCCTTTATTGCAAGGGGTTAGAATAGAAGAGTAAGGAGGTCTTGCTACAATTGTACAGGGTCTTGGTGAGACCACACCTGGAGTACTGGGCACAGTTTTGGTCTCCTTATCGAAGGACGGAACCACTTGCCTTGGACACTGTGCAACAAAGGTTCACAAGATTGATTCCTGGGCTGTCTTATGATGAGATAGTGTGTAGAATGGGCCTATACACTCTCAATTTTAGAATAATGAGAGGTGATCTCATTGAAACATAAAAGGTTCTGAAGGGGACTGACAGGTTAGATGCTGAGTGGTTGATTCCCCTGGCTGGACTGTCTCAAATGAGGGGGCACAGTCTCAGGATAAGTGGTAGGCCATTTAAGACAGAATTGAGGAGGATTTTCTTCATTCAGAGGGTTGTGAATCTTTGGCATTCTCTCCCCCAGAGGGCTGTGGATGCTCAGTCTATTCAAGGTTGAGATAGATAGATTTTTGTATATTAAGCGAATCAAGGGATAAGGAGATCAGGCGGGAAAGTGGAGTTGAGGGAGTTGAATGGCGGTGCAGGCTCGAGGGGCTTTATGGCCTCCTCCTGCCCCTATTTCTTATGTTGATATCCAGGGGGCTCTAGATTTATTAGTCCCACCCTTTTACTTGAAGGTAACATACTTCCTCTGAACCCTCATTATCCCCTCATTGAATGCCTCCCACTGCTCTGAGACTGATTTAACTTCAACATAAGAACATAAGATTTCAGAGCAGGAGTATGCCATTCGGCCCCTCGAGCCTGCTCTGCCATTCAATGAGCTCATGGCTGATCTTCTACCTCAACTCCAGTTTCCTGCACTATTCCATATCCCTTGATTCCCTTAATTTACAAAAATCTATCGATCTCTGTCTTAAATATGCTCAAAGGCAGAGCCTCCACAGCCCTCTGGGGTAGAGAATTACAAAGATTAATGTGTAAATAAGTTTCTGCTCTTCTCAGTCCTAAATGGCCAACCCCTTATTTTGAGACTGTGACCCCTGGTTCTAGACTCCTCAGCCAGAAACATCCTCCTTGCATCTATCCTGTCACGCCTTGTAAGAATTTTGTGTGTTTCAATGAGATCATCTCTCATTCTTCTAAACTCTAGAGAATACATGCCTAGGTCTACTCAATCTCTCCTCATAGGACAATCCTCCCACCACAGGAATTCAGTTTGGTGAACCTTCGTTGCCATCCTCAATGGCAAGTACATCCTTCCTTTGGTAAGCAGCCAAAACTGTACACAATACTCCAGCTGCAGTCTCACCAGGGCCCTATATAATTGCAGTAAGACGTCTTTACTCCTGTACTCAAATCCTCTTGTAATAAAGGCCAAAATACCATTTGCTTTCTTCGTTGCTTGCTGTACCTGCATATTAACTTTCAGTGATTCGTGTACAAGGACACCCAAGGTCCCTCTGAACACCAACGTTTCCCAATCTCTCACCATTTCAAATAGCTGTTTCCAGTCCACTTTGGCTAAATCATATCTCAGCTTCGTAAAATTGGCTTTTCCCCAATTGAGAACTTTTATTACTGGTCTATCTTTGTCCTTTTCCATAACTACCCTAAATCTAACTGAATTACGATCACAAGCACCAATGCTCTCCCACTGATACCCCTTCCACCTGCCCAGCTTCTGTCCCTAATACTAAGTCCAGAACTTCCCCCTCTCTTGTTGGGCTTGCTACGTACTGGCTAAAAAGTTCTGCTGGTTGCTGACCCCTCTTTTAAGGGAAATAGGTCCTTCATCTCCACTATATCTTGGCCCCTCATAATTTTATACACCTCATTAAAGTCTCCCCTCAGCCTCCTTTGTTCCAAAGAAAACAAACTATTAAGAGGGTTGGTGGGCTGGAGGAGGTTACAGAGATAGCGAAGGGTGAGACCCTGGAGAGAGTTGAACAAGAGAATGCGTATTTTAAAGGCTGATGCCACCAGCCATCTCGCCCAGCACAGAATGTAACTCACTACTAACAGGAAGGATGTTACTTTAACTACTACGAATGCATAATGCGGGGAAATCAATCTCTGTCCCTTTAACTAACAGTGTCATGGAAAGAGGGAAATGAATGACCTTTAAACACCTGATTATCTTGGCAGATATTAAGTGTCAGAAACTCATAATAGGAACTCCAGGAAAACAAAGTACTGAGCAATGTTACATTGTTTTGTTGACAAAAGAAATCTCGATTTAATTTTTAAAAGATAAATTGTTTAACACGGGTTCACACAGACTCACCTGACAGGCAGACTCAGGATCCACCCCTCAAGCACCGCGATTGGTTGCAGAACACGCTGCTCCCTGGGCCCAGCGGCCCCTGACCTCTATTCCTGTTGGTTCCCAGGGCAATCAATCACCACTCGCCAACATTACACTGCAAGATCAAGTTGAGGGGCTTGGAGGAAGAAATAAAACAAGACCGTGAACCTGAGTGAAGAAATAAAATTGGAGAAGCATGATGAAATAAACAAGGATAGACAATATAAACTGAAGGGTACAATCCGAAAGGGGGTGCATGAACAGTGAGACCTGTGGGTATATGTGCACAAATTACTGACGGTGGCAGGACAGGTTGAGAAAGCAGTTAAAAAACTTACAGGTTGCTGGGCAAGAAATTTATGATGAACCTTTGTAAAACACTGGTTCGGTCTCAACTGGAGCATTGTGTCCAATTCTGGGCACCGCACATTAGGATGTGAAGGTCTCAGAGAGGGTGCAGAAAAGATTGACAAGAATGATTCATGAGATGAGGGAATTCGGTTCCGTGGATTGACTGGAGACGTGGGGTTGTTCTCCTTGGAGCAGAGAAGGTTGAGAGGAGAATTGATAGAAGGGTTCAAAATCATTAAGGGTCCGGACAGAGTAGATAGAGAGCTACTGTTCCCACTGGCAGAAAGGTGGAGAATCAGAGGAGATGGATTTGAGGTGAATGGCAAAAGAACCAAAGGTGACATCAGAAAATCTATTTTATGCAGCGAGCGGTTAGAATCCGGAAAGCACGGCCCGAAAGGGTGGTGGAGGAAGACTCAATCACAGCTTTCAAAAAAAAAAGTTGGATAAGTATCTGAAAGAAAACATTTGCAGGACTGGGGAAAGGGCGGGTCAGTGGGACTAGCTGGGAGCCGGCAAGGGTTCGATGGGCCGAATGGCCTTCCGTGCTGTAACCATTCTCTGATTGTGTGAGCAGAACCACTGTGTTCCCTGACTCAATCTAAAGCCTTCCTGATTGTGAGCACCTGTTAAACCTGCCCTGCACCTTCACTGCTCCAAGGAGAACCACCCCAGATGCAGCAGCCATCATCTTATTGAATGGCGGCAGGCTCGAGGGGCCAAAGGGCCGACTCATCTCCTATTTCTGATGTTCTCATGTATTCATGTCACTGGTCCCCATCCTGCACCAGCTCCCTGCAGTAAGATGGCCGCCGCGTATGCTCCCTGCCCTGCAGCGGGACAATGGAAAGTATTGTGACGTCGAGGAAGCCCCGCCCCTGTTGCTCCCTGCTCCCCGTGGCGGGCGGACCCCTGCTGCCCAAAGATGGCGGCCAAACTCCCGGCAACCCCCGACAGTAACCAAGGCCCGTCCCCGCCGAAGGTGCCCCACCCGCCGACTCGGCGGCAAATCTCACCGCCCGAGCGTGTCCGTGAGTCTGTGAGTCCTCAGGGAGGCTGTGCGCACTGCCCGTGCTGCTCAGCCATCCTACCGGGGGGGGGGGCAAAACGTCGTCTGTCCGCAGCTAATCTCCCACAATAGGCTGTCCCCACGTCTGCGCACAACTCCGCCTCACCTCACCTGGGCCCCGAGCTCAAAGGCTGCGAGCGGAGCCCAACAACAAACCCCCCAACCGCCCGCAATCAGTGGCGGGGGGCGGGGCCGCGGCACCAATCAATCACTGGTCCCTGAAGGTGCTGACTCTGGCTGGGTTCAGTTCTACACTCACTGGTTTCCCTCCTCAGAAGATACTGACTCTGGCTGGGTTCAGTTCGACACTCACTGGTTCCCCT
The DNA here is from genome assembly GCF_044704955.1 of Pristiophorus japonicus. Lineage (NCBI taxonomy): Eukaryota > Metazoa > Chordata > Chondrichthyes > Pristiophoridae > Pristiophorus > Pristiophorus japonicus. Next base: position 52,813 of record NW_027254412.1, on the reverse strand, counting down.
CCCCTGAAGGTACTGACTCTGGCTGGGTTCAGTTCTACACTCACTGGTTCCCCTCCCCTGAAGGTACTGACTCTGGCTGGGTTCAGTCCTACACTCACTGGTTCCCCTCCCCTGAAGGTACTGACTCTGGCTGGGTTCAGTTCCACACTCACTGGTTCCCCTCCCCTGAAGGTACTGACTCTGGCTGGGTTCAGTTCCAGACACTGGCATCATTCACTTTGTTTCTGCACCAAGATGGCTGCGCATGCGCTCTGCTACTCACTGAATGAAGATGGCGGAGCGCTGAACCTGCCTTCCTGCACGAAGATGGCCGCCGTTAGTCGGAGAAAGCCCCGAAGCTGCAGCCGCCGATATTCCGGTTATTATTCCGGGCTTGTGGCGTGCACCGGTTCTTTATGAAGCCTCCACGACTCCCTGCTGGTCGATTATGCCCCTCCGCCTCGCCGAAATGAACAGTTCTCAGGAACCTCTGAAAAAGATGTCTCCTCCGCCATTACACGCACTGCGCATGCTCCTGTAGTCTGGGTGCGTCACATTCTCCCCCGCGGGGCATGCTGGGTACATAGGGCCATGAGAAACAGGTGCAGGAGTGGGCCAGGTTCTGCACGGTTATTTGCAGAGTGAAGCTCCCTCTATGCTGTCCTAAAGAATCGCAGGGCAGGGACAGCACGGGTTAGTTACAATTTAAAGCTTGCTGTACGCTGACTCATCAAACACTCCCAGGGCAGGTACAGCACATGTTAAATACACAGCAAGGATCCATCTGCACTATCCCACCAGGTATTCCCAGGGTATGCACAGCACAGGTTAGATACAGAATAAAGCTCCCTCTGCACTGTCCCAAGAAACAATCCCAGCGCAGGTACAGCACAACTATTTTGTTGTTGACATGTAAATCAAATGCATCCTGATTAAAGGAGGGAGGGGAACAATAACCGACAAAATAAACCAATTAAGCTTTGGACGGTAAACTTAAATCAAATTAAAATTTGGTTGCTGGAGCTGATGATGCACTCCAGTCCCTCCGGTGCCGACCTCTTACAGAAGGCTGCAAGCGCACTGGTGGCAGGTACAGCACGGGTTAGATACAGAGTAAAGTTCCCTCTACACTGTCCCATCAAACACTGCCAGGATATGTACAGCACATGTTAGATACAGAGTAAAGCTCGATCAACAGTGACGCATCAAACACTCCCAGGTCAGGTACAGCACCAGTTAGATATGGAGTAAATCTCCCTCTACACTGTCCAATTAAACACTCCCAGTGCAGGTACAGCATGGGTTAGATACAGAGTGAAGCTCCGTCTACACTGTCCGATCAAACACTCCCAGGGCAAGTACAGCATAATTTAGATGCAGGGTAAACGTCTCTCTAAACAGCCAATCCAAAAATGCACACGACAGGCACAACACAGGTTAGGTACACATCATCATCATCACAGGCAGTCCGTCAAAATCGAGGAAGACTTGCTTATACTCTAAAGGTGAGTTCTTACGTGACTAAACAATCCAGTACGGGAATTACAGTCTCTGTCACAGGTGGGACAGCCAGTCGTTGAATGACAGGGTGGGTGAGACTGGTTTGCCGCATGCTCCTACGCTTGGTTTCTGCATGTTCTCAGTGATGAGACATGAGCTGCTCAGAGCCCTCCCGGATTCACTTCCGTTACTTAGGGCGGAAGTTTGTCAGGGACTGCCAGGTATTAGGGGGTTGTTGAATTTTATCAAGGAGTCTTTGAGGGTGTCGTTGAAAGGTTTCCTCTGCCCACTGTAGGCTCGCTTGCCATGTAGGAGTTCCGAGTAGAGCCTTGCTTTGGGAATCTTGTGTCAGGCATGTGAACAATGTGTCGAGCCAGGGTATCCCTGGAGATTGAGCATGCAGTGTCCACCGGTAGACTCGTGGCCTTCCATGAGAGGTGAGCACCAGAGAGACTGGAGTGCATCATTCCAGAGGGAACAGAATTGTAATTTTAATTCATTTGATTTGATTTGACAAAAGTTACCTTTATGTTGAATTGTTAATTTGTGTTTTTGGTTCCCCCCAAAAACACAAGGGGGCACTTTAATGAAAGTTTCTGGAGTGTGACCCCCCTCCACCCTTTAATCAGGGGGAACCTGATTATTGTTCTACTTAAAATAGTTGTGAACAATGTGGCCCACCCAATGCAGCTGGTCGAGTGTGGTCACTGCTTCGATGATGGGGATGTTAGCCTGATCGAGGAAACACCAGGACTGGTTTGATGAGAATGACCAGGAGATGCAAGAGCTAATTAATCACAAGCACAGGGTATTTCTGAACCTAAAGCAACAACCCAACTCGGGAGCAGCAAAGCAGCATTACAGACGGCTTAAGGCCGAGGTCCAAGAAAAAAACCTGTGACCTAAAGCATAGATGGTGGGTGGAGATACTAAAGGAGGTTCAGCAGCTGGCCGACAGCCATGATGTGCGAGGATTCTTCATCGCAGTCAAGGCCACCTGTGGCCCAAGCACCCAAGGCACCACCCCACTGCTGGCCAAGAATGAGGAAACACTCATCAAGGACACTGAGGCCGTCAGGACTCGCTGGAAGGAGCACTTCGAAGATGTCCTTAACCGAGACTCTGCCTCTGACTCGAGTGTCCTCGACTCCATCCAGCAGCATGCTACCTGCCAACATCTCAGCAAAACCTCAGCCCTGCACGAGATAGAAAAGGCCATCCGCCAGCTCAAGAACAACAAGGCAATGGGAGCGGATGGAATCCCCACTGAGGCACTAAAGTATGGTGGAGAGGCAATATTCGCATTAATGCGTGACCTCATCTCTCTCATCTGGAAGGCGGAGAGCAGGCCTGGAGATCTCAGAGATGCAGTAATCGTGACCATCTTTATCAAAGGGGACAAGTCCGACTGTGGCAATTACAGATAAGTCTCCCTGTTACCAGCCACTGGGAAAGTCATCGCTAGAATCCTCCTCAACCGTCTTCCCCTGTGGCTGAGGAGCTCCTCCTGGAGGCACAATGTGGATTTCGTCCTCTACGGAGTACAATGGACATGGAGTAGATACAGATTAAAGCTCCCTCTACACTGTCCCATCAGACATTCCCAGGGCAAGTACAACATGGGTTATGTTATGTATGCAACCTGATGAAACCAGCAATCTACCGCCATCAGAGGGCATATCTGTTGGAGTCCCAAGGGATCCCAGAATCGCTTGGGAGCATTGTATATAAGCAGGCCCCCCATGCTGTACGTGCACTCTGGAGTTATAAAAAAAGAGACCAAGATCACACTTCCTCATGTCTACAGTACTCAATCACATTACCTTTTTCTGGACATAACAATTGGCGACGAGATAATGAAACATCATGCAAAAATGCAAAGAACTGTTGGTATCCTGGAGAAATTCTCAGAAGGGGATGATTGGGATGTCTTCATGCAGCGACTCGACTAATACTTCATGGCCAATTGGCAGGGAATGTGAATGCTGCCAAACAAAGGGTGATCCTCCTCACTCTCTGCGGAGCAACAACCTATGGCCTCATGAAGAATTGTCTTGCTCCGGTGAAACCAACAACCAAATCGCATGAAGAACTGTGTACGCTGGTCCAGGAGCACCTAAATCCGAAGGAGAGCAATCTGATGGCAAGGTATCGATTTTACACATGTCAACGGTCTGAAGGCCAGGAAGTGGCGAGCTACGTCGGCGAAATAAAGTGTTTGGCATTGGCCATGAGGATATCCTTCGCAATCTATTGACTGTTGAAACACTGCACCTAAGCAAAGCCATAATGATAGCAGAGGCATTTATGTCCACCAGCGATAACACCAAACAAATTTCGCAGCAATCAGATGTTTCGGCAAGTACTGTACACAAAGTAACATCGGTTTCAGGCAGGAATGCTTATGGCAGAATGTACACGCCTGCAGCTCCATGATCTCAGATGACTCAGAGTCTGCCATCAAGCATTAATGCGAGGCAGTTAACAGCTTGTTGGCACTGCGGAGGTGATCATCGAGCCCATCAATGCAGCTTCAAACACTATGCGTGCAAAGGCTGTGGAACAATGGGACACCTCCAGCGAATGTGCAGATGAGCTGCAAACACTGCAAACCACCACAATGCAGTGGAAGACCGATCCATGGTGGATCAAACTGAACTAGAGACTCAACCCGAGGAGGCAGATGTGTATGGGGTACACACCTTCACCACGAAATGTCCACCGATCATGTTAAATGTTGAACTGAACGGAATTCCAGTATCCATAGAATTGGACATGGGTGCGAGTCAGTCCATCATGAGAAAACGGCCTTCGACAGGCCCAAGCTGAGCCCCATTCACACCAAGCTGAAAACGTGCACGAAAGAGCTGATCCCTATAATTGACAGCACAGCATATTAAAAGTCTCTTATGATGGAACAGTACACGAACTACCACTAAGGATCGTGTCCGGAGATGGCCCCACACTGTTCGGCAGAAGCTGGCTGAGAAAAATACGCTGGAACTGGGATGACATCCGAGCGCTTTCATCCATCGATGATGCCTCATGTGCCCAGGTTCTTAGCAAGTTTCCATCGTTGTTTGAGCCAGGGATCGGAAGTTTCTTGAGGGCGAAGGTGCAGATCCATTTGATTCCCGGTACATGATCCATCCATCACAAGGCACGGGCAGTGACATATATGATGCGAGAGAAAGTGGAGATCGAGTTAGACAGGCTGCAATGAGAGGACATCATCGCACTGGTGGAGTTCAACGAGTGGGATAGTCAGATTGTTCTGGTTTTCAAGGGTGATGTCACGGTCAGCATAGGCGGGGACTATAAATTACCGATAAGCATTTTTCGCTGCAGGACCAGTACCAGCAACCCAAGGCAGACAATCTATTTGCGACACTGGCAGGAGGAAAGATATTTACCAAGTTTGACCTGACCTCGGCCTACATGACGCAGGAGTTGGCGGAATCTTAAAAAGGCCTCACCTGCATCAACACGCACATAGGTCTGTTCATCTACATTAGATGCCCGTTTGGAATTCGATCGATCGCGGCTATTTTTCAAAGGGACATGGAGAGTCTGCTAAAGTCGGTGCTGCACATCGTGGTTTTCCAGGATGATATACTGGTCACAGGTCGGGACACCATCGAGCACATGCAGAACGTGGAAGAGGTTCCAAATCGGCTAGATCATGTGGGACTCAGGTTGACACGCTCGAAGTGTGCTTTCCGGGCGCCAAAGGTCGAGTTCTTAGGCAGAAGAATCGTGGCAGATGGCACCAGGCGCACTGACGCCAAGACAGAGGCCATCAAGAACGCACCGAGACCATAAAATGTGACGGAGCTGCGGTCGTTCCTGGGCTCCTCAATTATTTTGGTAATTTCCTACCCGGGTTGATCACCTTGCTAGAACCTCTATACATATGGCTGTGCAAGGCAGATTATTAGGCATGGGGGAAGATCAAAAGAGACTGATTTTGAGAAAGCCCGAAATCTGTTATGTTCCAACAAACTGCTTGTCCTGTATGATCCATGTAAACGTTTAGTGCTAGCTTGCGATGCATCTTTGTGCAGGGTCGGGCGTGTGTTACAATAAGCAAACGAATTAGGAACATTGCAACCGGTCGCCTATGCGTCCAGGAGTTTGTCCAAGGCCGAAAGAACCGACAGCATGATTGAAAAAGAAGCTCTGGCATACGTTTACGGGATGAAAAAATACACCAGTATCTGTTTGGGCTTTAGTTAGATTTAGAAACTCACCATAAGCCGCTCATATCGCTATTCACAGAGAGCAAAGGTATTAAAACCAATGCTTCTGCTCGCATTGAAAGATGGGTGCTCACGCTGTATGCATATAAGTATGTAATTCATCACTGGCCAGGCACAGAGAACTGCACTGATGCCTTCAGTCGGCTACTTTTCCCACCACCGGGGTGGAAATGGCACAGCCTGCAGACTTGCTCTTGCATTTGAAAATGAAAAGTCACCCGTTACGGCCGCCGGATGAGGACCTGGACCAGCCAGGGTCCTTTACTGTCCCTTGTAAAAACTGTATCCTCCATGGGAGCTGGTCCAGCATCCCAGCGGAAATGCATGAAGAGATCATGCTGTTCCAGCAGTGTAAAGACGAAATGTCCATACAGGTGGCCCGATATCGACTCAGATTTGGAGTCTTGCGTGTGCCAATGCACCACTTGCTCGTAACTGAGCAATGCACCCAGGGCACCCAAGTTTGTGGTCATGGCCCTCCAAACCGTGGTCTAGGATCCACGCTGACTTTGCTGGCCCATTTCTAGGCAAAATGTTCTTCGTTCTTGTGGATTTTTATTCCAACTGGATTGAGTGTGTAATAATGTCTGTGAGCACGTCCACTGCCACCCACGAAGAACTACGAGCCACGCACGGCCAGCCTGATGTCCTTGTCAGCGACAACGGGCCGTGCTTCACCAGCGCTGAATCCAAGGAATTCATGACACACAATGGGATCAAGCACATCACAACTGCCCCGTTCAAGCCCGCATCCAATGACCAGACAGAACGTGCAGTCCAAACCATCAAACAAAGCTTGAAACACCTGTCAAAAGAATCCCTGCAGACCCACCTGTCCCGAGTCCTGCTCAGCCACTGCACCAGACACCATTCTTTCACCGGGGTTACCCAGCTGAGCTGCTCCTGAAAAGGGTGCTCAAAACATGGCTTTCTCTCGTTCACCCTGATCTCCATGATCAAGTCGAGGGCAGGCGGCATCAATCTGTGATCGCACAAATTTGTAAAGCAATATTGAAGTCAATGACCCTGTATTTGTACTCAACTATGGACATGGTCCCAAATAGCTTGCTGGCACTGCCATAGCCAAAGAAGGGAGGAGGGTGTTTCAGGTCAAACTCGCAAATGGAATAACTTTCAGAAAGCATTTGGACCAAACCAAACTGCGATTCGCAGACAGCCACAAGCAATCAAATTCCACCTTCCGACGCACACACAAGTGGCAGCCAACATCATGGTAGACCACGAAGCTGAACTCATCATCCCCAGCAGCCCAGCAAGGTCATCTGCGCAGCAGTCCAGCGAAGAACCAACCAACTCACCTGCACCTGTATTTGTACTGAGACGATCGACTCAGGAGCGAAAAGCCCCAGATCATCTCAGCTTGCAAATAAGTGTACTGTTGACTTTGGGAGGGAGTGACGTTATGTGTGCAACCCTATGTAACCAGAATTCTACCACCACAATAGGCCGTATCTGTTGGAGTCCCAAGGGATCCCAGCGTCCCTTGGGAGCACTGTATATAAGCAGACCTTCCATGTTGTACGTGCACTCTGAAGTTAGAATAAAGAGACAGGTCACAATTACTCACGTCTACAGTACTCAATCACATTACTTTTTCTGAACTGAACAGGTTAAATATAGAATAAAACTCACTCTATACTGTTACACCAAACGTTTCCAGTGCAAGTACAGCACAGGTTAGACACAGACTACATCTCCCTCTAACTTGTCTCAGCCATTCCAGGGCCGATACAGATCTGTTAGGTCTAGAGAAAATATCCCTCTATACTGTTCCAGCGGATATTCGCGGTACAGGTGCAGCACGGGTGAGATACAGAGTAAAGCTCCCTCTACACTGTCCCACTGTAATAAAAAGGCAAGCATGAAAGCTCGGTGCCTCAATGCGAGGAGTATTCGGAACCAAGAGAGGGCTCTGAGCTAGTTAGAGTGGGGGAGAGCTCAGATGAACAGGACCCCAAGGAAGAATGCAGAAGGCAGGAGGCAACAGAGCAGAGTAGCACTGGGGTAAGAGTAAACTACAAGGTGATAGGAAGGGACAATATTTATAAATATAAAGGGGCTGCAGGAGGGGTCAAAACTAAAAATTATGGTTCAAAATTAGTATTAAAACACTCTACTTAAACGCATACAGCATTCGAAATAAAATAAATGAGTTGACGGCACAAATCCTTACAAATGGGGATGATTTGGTGGCCATTACAGAAACGTGGTTGCAGGGGGGCCAAGACTGGGAATTAAACATACAGGGGTATCTGACAATTCGGAAAGATAGACAAGAAGTGAAAGGAGCTGGGGTAGCTCTGTTAATAAAGGATGATATCAGGCCAGTTGTGAGAGACGATATTGGCTCTCATGAACAAAATGTTGAATCATTGTGGGTGGAGATTAGAGATAGTAAGGGGAAAAAAGTCACTGGTGTGCGCAGTTTATAGGCCCGCAAATAATAACTTCATGGTGGGGCGGACAATAATCAAGGGAATAATGGAGGCATGTGAAAAAGGAACGGCAGTAATCATGGAGATTTTACCCTACATATCGATTGGTCAAATCAAATCGCACAGGGTAGCCTTGAGGAGGAATTCATAGAATGCATACGGGATTTCTTCTCGGAACACTATGTTCCAGAACCTGCAAGGGAGCAAGCTATCTTAGATCTGGTCCTGTGTAATGAGACAGGAATAATAAACGATCTCCTCGTAACAGATCCTCTCGGAATGAGTGATCACAGTATGGTTGAATTTGTAATACAGATTGAGGGTGAGGAAGTAGTGTCTCAAACAAGCGTACTATGCTTAAACAAAGGTGACTACAGTGGGATGAGGGCAGAGTTGGCTAAAGTAGACTGGAAACACAGCTGAGTGGCACAATTGAGGAACAGTGGAGGACTTTTAACGAGCTATTTCATAGTGCTCAGCAAAATTATATTCCAGTGAAAAAGAAGGGCGGAAAGAGAAGGAATAACCAGCTATGGATAACCAAGGAAATAAAGGAGAGTATCAAATTAAAAACCAATGCTTATAAGGTGGCCAAGGTTAGTGGGAAATTAGAAGATTGGGAACAGTTTAAACGACAGCAAAGAATGACTAAGAAAGCAATAAATAAAGGAAAGATAGATTACGAAAGTAAACTTGCACAAAACATATAAACGGATAGTAAAAGCTTTTACCGATATATAAAACGGAAAAGAGTGACTAAAGTAAATGTTGGTCCATTCGAAGATGAGAAGGGGATTTAATAATGGGAAATGTGGAAATGGCTGAGACTTGAAACAATTATTTTGCTTCGGCTTTCAGAGTGGAAGACACAAAAACCATGCCAAAAATTGCTGGTCACGGGAATGTGGGAAGGGAGGACCTTGAGATAATCTCTATCACTAAGAGGGTAGTGCTGGACAGGCTAATGGGACTCAAGGTTGACAAGTCCCCTGGTCCTGATGAAATGCATCCTAGGGTATTAAAAGAGATGGCGGAAGTTATAGCAGGTGCATTCGTTATAATCTACCAAAGTTCTCTGGGCTCTGGGGAGGTACCAGCGGATTGGAAAGCAGCAAATGTAACGCCTCTGTTTAAGAAAGGGGGCAGAGAAAAGGCAGGTAACAATAGGCCGGTTAATTTAACATCTGTAGTGGGGAAAATGCTTGAAGCTATCATTAAGGAAGAAATAGCGGGACATCTAGATAGGAATAGTGCAATCAAGCAGATGCAACATGGATTCATGAAGGGGAAATCATGTTTAACTAATCTACTATAATTATTTGGGGATATAACGGGCATGGTGGATAGAGGTGTACCGATGGATGTGGTATATTTAGATTTCCAAAAGGATAAGGTGCCACACAAAAGGTGACTGCAAAAGATAGAGCTACACGGAGTCAGAGGAAATGTATTCGCATAGATCAAGAATTGGCTGGCGAACAGAAAGCAGAGAGTCGGGATAAATGGGTCCTTTTCGGGTTGGAAATCGGTGGTTAGTGGTGTGCCACAGGGATCGGTGCTGGGATCACAATTGTTCACAATATACATAGATGGCCTGGAAGAGTGGACAGAGTGTAGTGTAACAAAATTTGCAGATGACACAAAGATTAGTGGGAAGGCGGGTTATGTAGACGACGCAGAGAGGCTGCAAAGAGATTTAGATAGGTTAAGCGAATGGGCTAAGGTTTGGCAGATGGAATACAATGTCGGAAAATGTGAGGTCATCCATCTTGGAAAAAAAAACAGTAAAAGGGAATATTATTTGAATGGGGAGAAATTACAACATGCTACGGTGCAAAGGGACCTGGGGGTCCATGTGCATGAATCCCCAAAAAGTTAGTTTGCAGGTGCAGCAGGTAATCAGGAAGGCGAATGGAATGTTGGCCTTCATTGCGAGAGGGATGGAGTACAAAAGCAGGGAGGTCATGCTGCAACTGTATCGAGTATTGGTGAGGCCGTACCAGGAGTACAGCGTGCAGTTTTGGTCACCTTACTTAAGGAAGGATATACTAGCTTTGGAGGGGGTACAGAGACGCTTCACTAGGCTGATTCCGGAGATGAGGGGTTTACCTTATGATGATAGATTGAGCAGACTGGGTCTTTACTCGTTGGAGTTCAGAAGGATGAGGGATGATCTTATCGAAACATGAAAGGGATAGACAAGATAGAGGCAGAGAGGTTGTTTCCACTGGTCGGGGAGACGAGATCTAGGGGGCACAGCCTCAAAATACGGGGGAGCCAATTTAAAACCGAGTTGACAAGGAATTGTTTCTCACAGAGGTTTGTGAATCTGTGGAAGTCTTTGCCCAAGGAAGCAGTTGAGGCTAGCTCATTGAATGTATTCAAATCACAGATAGATAGATTTTTAACCAATAAGGGAATTAAGAGTTATGGGGAGCGGGCGGGTAAGTGGAGCTGAGTCCACGGCCAGATCAGCCATGATCTTGTTGAATGGCGGAGCAGGCTCGAGGGGCTAGATGGCCTACTCCTGTTCCAAATTCTTATGTTCTTATGTTCTTATCAAACACTCCCAGAACAGATACAGCGTGGGTTGGAGACAGAGTAAAGTTTCCTCTTCACTGTCTCATTAACCATTACCTGGGCAGGTACAACCAAGCTCATGGTCTACAGGGCTGTCGTAATACCCGCCCTCCTGTATGTCTCAGAGGCATGGACAATGTACAGTAGACACTTTTTCTCGCTGGAGATATATCACCAACAATGTCCTCGCAAAATCCTACAAATCACCTGGCAGTACAGGCACACCAACATCAGCGTCCTAGACCAGGCTAACGTCCCCAGCATTGAAGCACTGACCACACTCGATTAGCTCCGCTACGCAGACCACATAGTTCGCATGCCAGACACGAGACTCCCAAAGCAAGTCCTCTATGCGGAACTTCTTCACGGAAAATGAGCCAAAGGTGGGCAGCGGATACGTTACAAGAACACCCTCAAAGCCTCCCTGATAAAGTGTGAGATCACCACTGATATCTGGGAGTCCCTGGCCAGAGACCACCCTAAGTGAAGGAAGTGTATCCGGGAGTTTAATCGCCAAGAGCATGCAGAAAACAAGTGCAAGCAGTGGAAAGAGCGTGCTGTAAATCGGTCCCACCCACCCCTTCCTTCAACAACTATCTGTTCCACCTGCGACAGAGTCTGTGGCTCTCGTATTAGACTGTTCAGCCCCAATTAACTCACTTCAGGTGTGGAAGCAAGTCTTCATCGATTCTGAGGGACTGCCTATGATGATGATGATGATAACACAGTTTAGATGCAGAGTAAAACTCCCTCTACAATGTCTCACCAGACATTCCCAGGCAGATACAGCTTTGTTTATTGAAGGTTAAATCTCCCTCTTGCCTGTCCCAAACACTCCCAGGGTATGTACAACATTGCTTAGATACAGAGTTAATCTCCCTCTACACTGTCCCATCAAACACTCGCACAATAGGCACAGCAGGGGTTAGTCAGAGAGTAAAGCTCCCCATATACTGATCCATCAAATACTCGCATCGCAGTTACGGCATGGATTAGATAGAGAGTACAAAACTTGCAGCACTGCCCAATCAAACACTCCCAGCGCAGGTATAGCACGGGTTACATACAATGTAAAGCTCCACCAACACTATCCATCAAACACAGCCAGGGGAGGAACAACACGGGTTAGATACTGAGTAAAGCTCACCCTACACTCTCCTATCAAACACTCCGTGGAAAGATGCAACACGGAGTAGATGGAGAGAAAAGCTTGCTCTACACTATCCAGTCAAGAACTGCCAGGGCAGGTACAGCACGGGTTTGACAGAAATGTTTAGGCTGGGTTTTCCAGAACTTGGGGCCTTGGCAACAGAAGGCACAGCCACCAAAGCCATCAATGGTTGAACAATTATAATCAGGGATGCTCAGAAAGACAGATATCTCATGGGTGGGCGGGGGGGGGGGAGCGGTGTGGTGCTGGTTGGGGCTGGAGCAGTTTAAAGAGCTAGGGAGGGGCGAGGCCATGGAGAGTTTTGAAAATGTATTAGAATTTTGAAAGCAAGGCGTTGCTGAACCAGAAGCCAATGTAGTTCAGCGAGCACAGGGCTGATAGGTGAGCTGGACTTGGTGAGAGTTAGGGCATGGGCAACCGAATTTTGGATCAACTCAAGTTTATGCAGGTGAGAATGTGGCAGGAATGCGTTGGAATAGTCAAGTCCAGAAGTAACAAAGGCAGGGATGACGGGTCAGCAGCGGATGAGCTGAGGCAACGGCGATGTTACAGAGGTGGAAATATGTATTCATAATTATGCTGTGGATATGTGGTCAAAAACATACTTCAGGGTTAAGTATGGCACCAAGGTTGCAAACAGTCCGGTTCAGGCACAGACACAAGTTGGGGAGAGGGATTGAGTCGGTGGCTAGAGAGCTGAGTTTGTGGCAATGACAATTACAAATATCAGAATATTTCACAGGCTATCATGTGCAAAATGTGTGGATGCATTTTAAAATTCAATCGGTTCCAAAACCAGGTTACAGAAAGTTACGGATTTCAAATCTTATGCAAGACAGTTCAATAAAGGGGCGGTTCAAAGGACTTCAGCTGAGTTTAAACTGCAGATAAGTCTATTACAACGACAACTCGTGTACTCAAACGGAACAAGTTTGGGGTTTGATATAATAGAAGGTGAACTAGGTGAGAAGTGATGTAAGTTAGATTAAGAAAAAGCACAAAAATGGAACAGTCAGTAACAGAACATCAATTAGTCTCCTCTGATCATGGAGCAATCAAAAAGTCGACACACTGTTTTTGAAACGAAGATAATTTGTTCAACATTTATACAAGATATTAATCTCCAGCCCATATATAGGGGTTATTAAGATAATCGGAAACAAACAAGAACTGCCAGAATGAACATGGTTCAGTGCCCAAAGCAATCCCAGTAAATCGTGTTCTATTTACAAATGCAGCTTTTCTCCTCAGACCATTTAAAACTAAGATGAGGAGGAATTTCTTCTCTCAGAGGGTTGTAATCTGTGGAATTCTCTGCCCCAGAGAGCTGTGGAGGCTGGGTCATTGAATATATTTAAGGCTGAGGTAGACAGGTTTAGCAGAGTTGTTCACAATCAGGAAGGCTTTAGATTGAGTCAGGGAACAGAGTAGTTCTGCTCACACAATCAAAGAATGGTTACAGCACGAAAGGCCATTCGGCTCGTCGAGCCCTTGCCGGCTCCCAACCAGTCTCACTGCCCCGCCCTTTCCCACCGGTCCTGCAAATGTTTTCTTTCAGATACTTATCCAATTCCCTTTTTAAAGCTGTGATTGAGTCTGCCTCCACCACCCTTTCAGGCGGTGCATTCCAGATCCTAACGACTCACTGCATAAAATAGATTTTTCTTCCATTGTCTTTGGTTCTTCTTCTCATCCACTTTAAATCCGTCTCCTCTGGTTCTCGACCCCTCCACCAATTGGAACAGTATCTCTCAATCTACTCTGTCCGGACCCCTCATGATTTTGAACACCTCGATCAATTCTCCTCGCAACCTTCTCTGCTCCAAGGAGAACAACCCCAGCTTCTCCAGTCAATCCACGGAACTGAAGTCCCTATTCTCGTGAATCATTCTTGTCAATCTTTTCTGCACCCTCTCTAAGGTCATCACATCCGAATCTGCGGTGCCCAGAATTGGACACAATGATCCAGTTGAGACCGAACCAGTGTTTTACAAAGGATCATCATAACCTCCTTGCTTTTGTACTCTGTGATGCCCAGGATCCTGCAAGCTTTTTTAACTGCTTTCCCAACCTGTCCTGCCACCTTCAGCGATTTGTCCACATATACCCGCAGGTCTCACTGTTCATGCATCCCCTTTAGGATTGTACCCTTTCGTTTATATTGTCTCTCCTTGTTCATTTAATCATGCTTTTCTAATTTTATTTCTTAACTCAGATTCACGGCCTCATTTTATTTCTTCCTCCGAGCCCACAACTTAATCTGGCAGCGTAATGTTGGCGAGTGGTGATTGATTGCCCTGGAAACCAACAGGAAGAGATGTCAGAGGCCGGAGTGCCGAGGGAGCAGCGTGTTCTGCAACAAATCACGGTGCTTGATGGGTGGATCCTGAGTCGGCCCATCGGGTAAGTATGTTTCAACATCTGTTAAACAATTTATCTTTTAAAAGTTAAATTGAGATTTCCTTTGTCAACAAAACAGTTTAACATCTGTCAGTATTTTATTTCCATTTATGAGTTCCTATTATGAGTTTCAGACACTTCAGTTCCAAGTGTACCAGGTATTTAAAGGTCATTCATTCCCTCTTTTCATGTCGCTGTTAGTTAAAGGGACAGAGATTGATTTCCGCTCATTATGCATTTGTAGTAGTAAAAGTAACATCCTTCCTGTTGGTAGTGATTTACATTCTGTGCTGGCCGAGATGGCTGGTGGCATCAACCTTTAAAATGCACATTCTCGTGTTCAAATCTCTCCAGGGTCTCACCCATCCCTATCTCTGTAACCTTCTCCAGCCCACCAATCCTCTTAACAGTTTGTTTTCTATGGAACAGAGGAGGCTGAGGGCAGACGTTAATGAGGTGTAGAAAATTATGAGGGACCTAGATAGAGTGGATAGGAAGGACCTATTTCCCTTCGCAGAGGGGTCAGCAACTAGCGGAACCTTTTAGCCAGTATGTAGCAAGCCCAGCAAGAGAGGAGGAAGTTCTGGACTTTATATTAGGGATTGAAGCTGGGCAGGTGGAAGGGGTATCAGTGGGAGGGCATTGGTGCTATTGATCGTAATTCTCT
Source organism: Pristiophorus japonicus (assembly GCF_044704955.1). Lineage (NCBI taxonomy): Eukaryota > Metazoa > Chordata > Chondrichthyes > Pristiophoridae > Pristiophorus > Pristiophorus japonicus. The sequence goes on along the minus strand of NW_027254412.1, from coordinate 37,801 downwards.
TAGATTTACGGTAGTTATGGAAAAGGACAAAGATAGACCAGGAATAAAAGTTCTCAATTGGGGGAAAGCCAATTTTACTGACCTGAGATGTGGTTTAGCCAAAGTGGACTGGAAACAGCTACTTGAAATGGTGAGAGATTGGGAAATGTTGGTGTTCAGAGGGACCTTGGTGTCCTTGTACACGAATCACTGAAAGTTAACATGCAGGCACAGCAAGCAATTAAGAAAACAAATGGTATGTCGGCCTTTATTACAAGAGGAGTTGAGGATAATAGTAAACATAAGAACAGGAACATAAGAAATACGAACTGGAGTAGGCCATACGGCCCCTCGAGCCTGCTCCGCCATTCAATGAGATCATGGCTGATCTGATCATAGACTCAGCTCCACTTACCCGCGAGCTCTCCATAACCCCTTATCCCCTTATCATTTAAAAAACTATTTCTGTCTCAAGTTTATTCAATATCCCAGCTTCCACAGTTCTCGGAGGCAGCGAGTTCGACAGATTTACAACCCTGTGAGAGAAGAAATTCCTCCTCATCTGTTTTAAATGGGCGGCCCCTTATTCTAAGATCATGCCCTCTAGTTCCAGTCTCCCCCCATCTTATACGTTTCGATAAGATCACCTCTCATTCTTCTGAATTCCAATGAGTAGAGGCCAAAACTACTCAACCTTTCCTCATAATTCAACCTGCTGATCCCTTATATCAATCTAGTGAACCTTCTCTGAACTGCCTCCAAAGCAATTATATTCTTTCCTAAATATGGAAAGCAAAACTGCATTCAGTATTCCAGGTGTGGCCTCACCAAAACCTTCTATCGCTGCAGCAAGACTTCCCCGCTTTTATACTCCATCCCCTTTGCAAAAAAGGTCAAAAAACAATTGGTCTTCCTGTTCACTTGCTGTACCTGCATACTATCCTTTAGTGTTTCATGCACAAGTAACCCCAGGGCCTGCTGTTTTGCGGCACATTGCAATCATTATCCATTTAAGTAATAACTTGCTCCGAGACATCTTACTGCAATTATATAGGACCCTGCTGAGACGACACCTGGAGTATTGTGTACAGTTATGATTGCTTACCAAAGGAAGGATGTACTTACCATTGAGGATGGCAACGAAGGTTCGCCAGACTGATACCTGGGATGGAGGGCTTGTCCTGTGAGGAGAGATTGAGTAGACTAGGCCTATATTCTGTACAGGTTAGAAGAATGAGAGGTGATCTCATTTTAAAACATAAAAATTCTTACAGGGTTTGACAGTATAGATCAGGCGTGTCAAACATACGGCCCGCGGGCCGAACACGGTCCCGCAAGCCTCTTCCTCCGGCCCACCACGTGTTTTAATATATATGAACCCTCACCCCACTCCCCCCCCCCGCCCCGATCTTTTGCTTGCTGACTGAAACACAACTTGAATTTGACGGCCGTCACGCAACAGGAGGAGTGTGGCGGAGGCAGTGGAAAGGTCAGTCGGTGTCCACGGGGAGCAATTCTGGGACAACGAGGGTACTCACATGGACTGTCAATGGTAGATAAGTTTTGAGTGAGGCAGTGAGTAAATAAACACCAAGAGAGAGGGGGAGGAGTGTCGCTGGAACTCCAGGTGATGTAACAGATGATGGGGGTTAGTGCAGGGTAGGGAGTGAGGGGGTTGTTTTCTTGCATTTCTCCCCCCTCCTCAGCCCCAGTGAGGCGCTGATTTTAAAATTCTCAGCTTCCTGTTCAAACCCCTCGATGGCCCCACCCCTCCCTATCTCTGTAACCTCCTCCAGCCCCTACAACTTTCCCTCTCTCTGTAACCTTCTCCAGTCCCGACACCCCACCCTATCTCTGTAACCTCCTCCAGTCCCTACACCCCTACCTATCTCTGTAACCTCCTCCAGACCCTACACCCGTCCCTATCTCTGTAACATCCCCCAGCCCTACACCTCTCCCTATCACTCTAATCTCCTTGAGCCCCTACACCTCTCCCTATCTTTGTAACCTCCTCCAGCCCTACACCCTTCCCTATCTCTGTAACCTCCTCCAGCCCTACACCCCTCCCTCTCTCTCTAACCTCTTCGAGCCCCTCCACCTCTCCCGATCTCTCTAACGTTGTTAGGGTTAACTTCAACCCACCACTAGGATTCTGTTAGCCTTAAAGTAAATGCAGGTTTTATTAATACAAGCCGGCAGGGGAGCTATCCCTGAAGGAATGCTCGAAGATAGAGCCAGAGACATATTACTTTATACAGTTTCAGATTATAGCATTAAGTAAATACGCAAGTTCGAATTAATACATGCTGATTGATTAATACATGATTGGTACAGCGCTTCCTCCAATCTGGCTTCTATATGCCTTAATTGGCAATTCCAAATACATGTTGTTATGATTCTTTTTAATTAACTCTTATCTTGCTATACAATTCAAATTCTATGTTATCTGTGTCTGTGCCCAGCTCCCAAGGCCTTTGGTCTATGAATTGGAACATCTGCTCCTCTGTGGAAGGCATCCCACACATGGTTCCCACAGTCTGAAAACAGGCTGTGGGATCCATTTTAAAGACCTCTTAACTCCATTTTAAAACATCGCAATTGTTATTATTAATTGTAATTTCAATTTGTAATCTGCCCTTTCAGTCCCTCCTGTTGATCCCTGATTATTTCTAAATAATCAGCTGATCACACATATGTTCTGAGCCATCTGCTGGAAATGGTGATATCAAGTCCATATTCCTGGGATCGCTCGTAGTTCCATCTTTTGCGGAGTCTTTACATACTACCCCTGACCATTTCACTGGGATATTGGCACGCCATTTATATTTCTTTTTGTACATACAGTGCATAAGCTCGGGGGTCTTGGTTGTTTCCCTAACGCGTTACAAAATCATTCGCCTCCCTATCATGCCTACATTACATAATTAACAAGGCTGTTTGCTGTTCGGCTAGAACCACGTGGTTGTATATCTCTCTGATCTGACACATCAGATATAGTTGGATCACGATACATGTCCATTCCACTACCATTATTATCTCAATTAAATGCCACCTCAATTTGAGGACTGCGTAGGCTTCAGGTGACCAGACCTTAAAAATATCCCACCATGAACAACAATCTTCCATTCCCTGCCTTATCCTAACCTGTTTCCTATATCTCCCGCCTCGGTTTCGTTGATCAGGCGATAGGATTGGGACACTCACGACTCTGATCAGGTGTTCATGCCGTTTTTTTTTGTTTGATTAACCCTCTTTGGATCTAGCAAAGGCTTTCTGCGTTCTTGGTTACGTGCATTTGCCAACCTCTTCTTCCTGCATCTCTTGTATCTGCCTGTGCAGTCTCCCAGGAGCATCAACACCACTATAAGCTGCACTAGGACTAACACATGGGATATAATTCGAATCCCTATCTTGTAACTTTACTCGGGTAAGCCTCGCCTGTCTTTGCACTTGTTACATAACATCACCAACCAACTCAAGGCTATTACTATCTTTACTGCCACTAGGGTATGGGAAAGGATCCTTATCCAGGGATGTATAATCTCAAGTACCAAGGCGGGTTTTTCAGGTTATCCTTTATTTCACTGTCCAGTTCTTCAGCTTTCTCCTTCAGCTCTTAATATCTTTTAATGTTATTTCTTGAGCTCAGTTAAATCTTCAAGTAACAGGTGAATTGATTGTGCTTGCTCTTCCATGTAAACATCAATGCCTTGCTTAATCTCATCACTTATATTTCATGTCATTGTCTTCCTGGCATGTCATGTTTGCTCTTCCCACTGCCACCGACAGTCTTGGAGTAACGTAAGTTCCCAGGCTAGTTACCACACAATATTCTCCTCGCCCATGATAGGTGTAATGTGTGGGTTCGGTTCGGGCAGGGTTTATTCCCATGACACATCCTTCCATATTATTGTCAAACCCGCAGCTATCCTTGCTCCCGTCTCCCACTGGGTGAGGGCATATAGTTAGGCTCCCTTCTCTCCGGCACATGGATAAAGATATTCCCCTTATATTTCCATTCTTTTTGATCTCATACTGGTCCATCGCGGATGCACTTTTCCCCTCGTATTATGTTTGTTTCCCCTTACATCCTCCTGTAACCTCATACACCCTTGTCATTCCTTTCAAAAAGGGCCACATTACAGCAAAAGTCTAAAGGGACAAAGTGTGTTAAAAAGACAAGCCTGAAGGCTCTGTGCCTCCATGCGAGGAATATTCGTAATAAGGTGGACGAATTAACTGCACAGGCACCAATTAATGAATATGATATAATTGGCACCACGGAGACATGGCTGTCCTTAGGCTGTGTCCCCTGGTTCTGGACTTCCCCAAAAATCGGGAACAAGCTACCCGCATCTAACCTGTCCCGTCCCGCCAGAATCTTTATGTTTCTATGAAATCCCCTCTCATCCTTCTCAACTCCAATATATAAAAATCCAGTTGATCCAGTCTCTCCTCATATGATAGTCCAGCCATCCCGGGAATCAGTCTGGTGAACCTTCGCTGCACTCCCTCAATAGCAAGAACGTCTTTCCTCAGATTATGAGACCAAAACTGAACACAATATTCCATGTGAGGCCTCACCAAGGCCCTGTACAACTGCAGTAAGAATCTGTTGAATCTGCATTTTACTGTAACTCTATGACATTCTGAACCGATAAAGAAATGGAATCGTGAAATGTATCTGTGTCTCTCAGTCTCTGCCTCACTCTCTACCTCTGTCTCTTTAGACATCTGTGCATGTGTTTGCGTGTTTGAGTCTTTGTCTCCCTCACTCTGCCTCTCTCTGACTCACTCTGTCTTTCCCTGTTTTTCTGTTTGTCTCGATCTCTCAATCTGCCCGTGTCTTTCTCACAGTGTCCAGTTCTGTTCCAAAGGGATTCTCTCAGTCTCTCTGTCTGACTGTCTCTCTCTTTCCCATCAGCACTGTCTGTCTATGTCTCTGCCTGTCTGTCTCTCTTTGCCTGTCTCTGTTCGACCCTGTCTCTAACCTGTTGAGTATTTCCATCATTTTCTGTTTTTATCTCTGTCTTTCGCTCTCACCTCTCACTATCTCTCTCTCTCTCTCTCTTTGACGCTCCCTTTTTCCATGTCTTTGTCTTTGTCTCTGGCTTTCCTGTACTCTTTGCCTCCCTCTCTTTATGGAGCACACACACACACATATCTGTGTATGTGTGTGTTTGAGTCTTTGTTTCACTCAGTCCGCCTATCCCTCTCAGTATCACACTTGCTCTCTCTCTATTTCTCTAGCTCGCTGTCTGTCTCTCCATGTTCCTGTTTTTGTATCTGTCTCTCAATGTGTCTGTCTCTTTCTCATGGTGTCTAGTTCTTTTCATAGCTCGATTCCTGCTGTCTCAAAATCTACACCCGTCAGTACCTCGTTTGTATAGTCGTGAGTATCCCCACCTGTCATGCGGGAGGAAGCATGTTCGAAATGTAGAATTGTACTTCTGTTATTCGGTATAGATTCATCTTAAAAGTTCCAGAGCAACATAGAAGAATAAAAATACAGCAAGACGATATTGGCTCTTCCAGATTTTTAGGAAACGGAGACTTTTTCAGGACTCTGTGGTGTTCTGATGCAGAGAGATGGATGATTGAGTTATATCTTAGTAACATTTAAAAACAAACAGACGCAGTAATCGTGGCCGAGTGGCTAAGGCGATGGAGTAGATATCAATTGGAGTTTACCCGCGCAGGTTCGAATCCTGCCGACTACGGATTTCAGCATTTTTCATTCAATTTCAGACTTGAACCAGGTCCCTGCAAAACGGATCCTGAGTTGGGTGGAATAACGTCCCACACCTTTCAACACTGACATGTTATTCTCATTTTCATTAATCTGAAATATTCACGATACATACGGATAGAAAAACGCAAAAATCAGCGAAATTAGCGACAGTGATTCAGCCTGTCTATCCCTCTATATGTCTAAGGCACTCTGTGTATGTCCATTGGTGCATCTATATTTTTGGTTATGTATGCGTGTGTGTCTCTGTGTCTTTCTATCTGTGTGTTTGTCTCTGTGTATGCGCAACTGTCTGCGGATATCATCACCATGAATTTGGTATGTCCTGGAACTTTTAAAAAAGATTTGGGAAAAATAATACGGTTATGACATTTGATATCGGCTTTGCTTCAGCGACAGCATTTTCGACTTCATGTCCCACTCCTGAGACTTGAGCATATAATCTTGGTTGACACTCAAGTGCCGTACTTGGGGAATTTTGCATTGTTGAAGATGTTGACTTTCGGATGAAATGTTAAACTGAAGCTCCATCTGCTCTCTCGGGTGAATGTGAAAGTTCCGACAGCATTATTCGATAAAGAGTACTGAGTTGCCCCCATGTCACTTTTATATAAATATTCTGAAATGCTCACTGAAAACCTGTGTGTGCGTGTGTCTGTGAGGGTGAAGCTCAAGCCCAGATTCTCACAGAGACAGAATGTGAAGGTTCACAAGTCCAGAATGGCTGAGTGTATAAGTCGTTGCATTTAAGATCCAATGGATTTATAGTTACGTGGGTTCGAACCCCACTCCTGGTAACTCTTGAATTTAACACCGATTTTCTCCCATCCTGCTCAGTGATACCCTAATGCCTTCTGTTGAAACTGTAACTCTGTCACATTCTCAACTGACCAAGAAATGTGATTGTGAAGTGCCTCTCACTCTATGTCTTTAGAGAGCTCTGTATATCTTTACGTGTTTGAGTCTATGACTCAATGTGTCTGAGGACCAACAAGCTGAATTCAGGGAGCTAGGAGTTAAATTAAAAAGTAGGACTTCAAAGGTCGCAAACTCAGGATTGCTACCAGCGCCACCTGCTAGTCGGAACAGGAATCGCAGGATAGCTCAGATGAATTCGTGGCTTGAAGTGTGGTGCAGATGGGAGGGATTCAAGTTCTGGGACTTTGGAACCGGTTCTGCGGGAGGTGGGACCAGAACGAAACCGGACGGTCTGCACCTGGGCAGGACCAGAACCAATGTTCAAGGGGGAGTGCATGCTAGCGTTTCTGGGGAGGGTTTAAAGTAATACGGCAGGGCGACGGGAGACAGAGGGAAGTAGAATGGGCGCAGAAGTGAAAGAATAAAAGTAAAGGTGGAGGGCAGAGAAACCCACGGCAAAAATCAAATAGGGCCACTTTACAGCAAAATTCTAAATGGTCAACGTGTGTTAAAATAACAAGCCTGGAGGTTCTGTGCCTCATTGCGAGGAGTATTCGTAATAAGCTGGACGAATTAACTGCACAAGCAGCAATTACTGAATATGAAATAATTGACACCACGGAGACATGGCTCCAGGGTAACCAAGGCTGGGAATTCAACATTCAGGAAGCATAGACAGAAATGAAAAGGTGGTAGGGTAGCGTTGCTGGTTAAAGAGGAAGTTAAGGCAATAGTAAGGAACGACATTAGCTTGGATGATGTGGAATATGAATGGGTGGAGCTGCGGAATACCAAAAGGAAGAAAACGCAAGTGGAGTTGTGTACAGATCAGCAGACAGTAGTAGTGAGGTTGGGGACAGCATCAAACAAGAAATTAGGGATGCGTGCCATAAAGATACAGCTGTTATCAAGGGCGACTTTACTTTACATGTAGATTGGGCTAACCAAACAGGTAGCAATATGGTGGAGGAGTATTTCCTCGAGCGTATTAGGGATGGTTTTCTCACTCAGTATACCGAGGGATCATCTAGAGGGCTGGCCATCCTAGACTGGGTGATGTGTAATGAGAAAGGACCAATTAGCAATCTTGTTGTGCGAGGCCCCTTGGGAAAGAGTGACCATAATAAGGTAGAATTCTTTATTAAGGTGGCGAGTGACACAGCTAATTCAGAGACTAGGGTCCTGAATTTAAGGAAAGATAACTTCGATGGTATGAGGCGTGAATTTGCTAGAATAGACTGGCGAATGATACTTAAAGGGTTGAAGGTGGATAGGCCATGGCAAACATTTAAAGATCAAATGGATGAACTTCAACAATTGTATTTCCCTGTCTGGAGTAAAAATAAAACGGGGAATGTGGCTCAACCGTGGCTAACAAAGGACATTAAGGATAGTGTTAAATCCAGGGAAGAGGCATATAAATTGGCCAGAAAAAGCTTCAACCTGAGGACTGGGAGGAATTTAGAATTCGGCAGAGGAGGAAAAAAGGTTTAATTAGGAGGGGGAACATAGATTATGAGAGGAATCTTGCTGGGAACATAATAAAGTTCGATAGATATGTGAAGACAAAAAGATTAGAGAAGACAAACGTAGGTCCCTTGCAATCAGATTCAGGTGAATTTATAGTGGAGAAGAAGGAAATTGTAGACCAGTTGAACAATCACTTTGGTTCTGTCTTCACGAAGGAAGAAACGCATAACCTTCCAGAAATACTAGGGCACAAAGGATCTAGCGAGAAGGAGGAACTGAAGGAAATCCTTATCAGTCAGGTAATTGTGTTCGTGAAATTGATGGGATTGAAGGCCGATAAATCCCCGGGGCCTGATAGTCTGCATTGGAATGTACTTACGGAAGTGGCCCTAGAAATAGCGGATGATTGGTGATCATTTTCGAACAGTCTATCGACTCTAGATAAGTTCGTATGAACTGAAGGGTAAATAATGTAACACCACATTTTAAAAAAGGAGGGAGATAGAAAGCGGATAATTACAGACCGGTTAGCCTGACATCAGTAGTGGGGAAAATGTACGAATCAATTTATTAAAGATGAAATAGCAGCGCATTTGGAAAGCAGTGACAGGATCGGTCCAAGCTGCATGAATATATGAATGGGAAATCAAGCTCGACAAATCTTCTGGAATTATTTGAGGATGTAGCTAGTATAATGGACAAGGGCAACCAGTGGATGTGGTGTATTTGGACTTTCAAAAGGCTTTCAACAAGGTCCCACACACGTATTGGTGTGCAAAGTTAAAGCACATGGTATTGGGGGTAATGTACTGACGTGGATAGAGAACTGGTTGGCAGACAGAAAGCAGAGAGTCGGGATAGACGGTCCTTTTCAGAAAAGCAGGCAGTGACTAGTGGGGTGCCACAGGGCTCAGTGCTGGGATCCCAGCTATTTACAATATACATTAATGATTTAGATGAAGGAATTGAGTGTAATATCTTCAAGTTTGCAGATGATACTAACAGGGTGGCGGTGTGAGCTGTGAGCAGGATGCTAAGAGGCTGCAGGGTGACTTGGACCGGTTAGGTGAGAGGGCAAATGCATGGCAGATGCAGTATAATGTGGATAAATGTGAGGTTATCCACTTTAGTGGCAAAAACACGAAGGCAGAATATTATCTGTATGGCAGCAGATTTGGAAAACGGGAGCTGCAACGAGACCTGGGTGTCATGGTACATCAGTCATTGAAAGCTGGCATGCAGTTCCAGCAGGCAGTGAAGAAGGCAAATGGTATGTTGGCCTTCATAGCTAGGGGATTTGAGTATCGGCGCAGGGAGGTCTTACTGCAGTTGTACAGGACATTTGTGAGACCTCACCTGGAATATTGTGTTCAGTTTTGGTCTCGTAATCTGAGGAAGGTCTTTCTTGCTATTGAGGGAGTGCAGCGAAGGTTTACCTGACTGATTCCCGGGATGGCAGGTCTGACATATGAGGAGAGATCGAATCGACTGTGTCTCTGTGTCTGTCTATCTGTATATATGTCTCTGTGTATGTGCAACTGTCTGTGGAAATCATCACCATGAACTTGGTATGTCCTGGAACTTAAAAAAAAAGACTTGGGGAAAGTAATACAGCTGTGAACTTTTGTCTCAGCTTTGGTTCAGTGGCAGCATTCTCGACTGAATTAGGAGTTTGTGTGTTCAAGTCGCACTCCTGAGACTTGAGCATCTAATCTTGGCTAACACTCAATTGCAGGACTTGGGGAATTTTGCATTGTTGAAGCTGTTGACATTCGGATGAAATGTTAATTTGAAGCTCCGCCTGCGCACTCGGGTGGATGTGACAGGTCCCAGAGCATTACATCAAAAAGAATAGGAGAGTTGCCCCCGTGTCAATATTGCTCAAAATGATCGGAAATGCTCCCTGAAACCCGATGTGCATGTGTGTGGCTGTGGGGGTGGAGATGAAGCCCAGATTCTCACAGAGACAGAATCCAATTGCTAACGGGACCAGGATGGCCGAGTGGTTAATGCGTTGGGTTGGTGATCCAATGGGTTTTTACGCTCGTGGGTTCGTATCCCAGTCCTGGTAATTGCTTCATTCAACAAAGATTTTTTTCCCATCCTGCTCAGTGATACCCGAATTTCATCTGTTGCATTTGCATTTTTCTGTAACTCGGTGACACTCTGAGCAGATAATGAAATGAAATTGTGCAATGTATCTGTGTCGCTAAGTCTCTGCCTCTCTCTCCCTTTAGAGAGCTGTGTATGTGTTTGTGTATTTGAATCTTTGTCTCCCTCAGTCTGCCTCTCTCCGATTCACTCTGTCTGTCCCTTTTACTTTGTTTGTCTCTGTCTCTCAATCTGTCTCTTTCTCACGGTGTCAAGTTCTGTTCCAAAGGGATTCTCTCAGACTATCTGTCTGAATGTCTCTCTCTTTCCATCATCTCTGTCTGTCCATGTCTTTGCCTGTCTCTATTACTCCCTGCCTCTAACCTGATGAGTATTTCCATCATTTTCTGTTTTTGCCTCTTTGTCTCTCTCTCTATCTGTCTTTTTCTCTATCTGTCTCCCTCTTTGTCTCTCTCTTTGTCCCTGGCTTTTTCTTTTCATTCCATCACTATTTGCCTCCCTCTCTTTTTGGAGCACGCAAACACATCTCTGTTTATGTATGTTTTCAAGTCTTTGTCTCACTCAGTCTGACCCTCCGTCTCAGTCTCAAACTTTCTGTCTCTCTCTGTCTCTATCTCACTTTCTGTCACTCCCTGTTTCCCTGTTTGTCTCTGTTTCTCAATGTGCCTCTCTCTTTCTCACGGTGTCCAGTTCTGTTCCAATCGGATTCTCTCAGTCTCTCTTTCTGACTGTCTCACTCTTTCCCATCATCTCTGTCTGTCTATGTCTCTGCCTGTCTGTCTCCCTTTGTCTGTCTCTGTTAGTTCCTGTCTCTAACCTGATGAGTATTTCCATCATTTTCTGCTTTTGTCTCTATCTCTCTCTCTCTATCTGTATCTCTCCTAGTCACTGTATTTATCATTGTCTTTCTCTCATTCTATCCCTCTCTCTCTTAATAGATCACACACACAGACCTCTGTATATGTATGTGTTTGAGTCTTTTTCTCACTCAGTCTGCCTCTCCTTCTCAGTCTCACACTTTCTGTCTCTCGTTGTCTCTATCTCGCTGTCTGTCTTTCCCTGTTTGTCGGTTTGCCTCTGTCTCTCAATGTGTCTGTCGACTTTTCATGGTGACCAGTTCTGTTCACAACTCGATTCCTGCTCTGACAGAACTGATGCTCGTCAGTTTCTCGTTTGTTAGTGGTGAGAATCCCCGCCTGTCATGAGGAGTCCAGGGATCAATTCCCCGATGGGGAGGCAGTTGTTTCAAAATGTTGAATTTTACTTCTGTTTCTTGGAAGAGATTCACATTAAAAAGTTCTAGAGCAATATAGAACTGTAAAAATACAGGTAGAGGAGATTGCCTCTTCCTGAATTTGAGCAAACGGAGACTTTTTCATGATTCTTTGGCCGTCTGCTGCATAGAGATGGATGACTGAGTTGTTTCTGCGTAACGTTCAAGGAGGCAGAAATGCATTAGTCGTGGCCGAATGGTTAAGGCGATGAATTCGAAATCCATTGAGTTTTCTCCATGCAGGTTCGAATCCTGCAGACTTCGATGCCCAGCATTTTTCATTGCATTTCACAATTTAACCATGTATCTACAAAACTGATCCTGAGATAGGTGGAATAACATCCCACACCTTTCAACACTGACAGCTCTTTCTGATTTTTATTAATCTGCAATATTAAAGATACATACGGACAGAAAAACGCAAAAAGCTGTCAAAGTTTCTACAGTGATTCAGACTGCCTATCCTTCTATATGTCTAAGGCATCGGTGCATCTCCGTTGGTGCGTGTAACTGTCTGTGGAAATCACCACCATGAATTTGGTATGTCCTGGAACTTAGAAAAAAGAATTGGGAAAAATAATACTGTTGTGAACTTTGGTATCGGCTTTGTTGCAGTGGCAGCAGTCTCGACTGAATCAGGAGTTTGTGTGTTCAATTCCCACTCCTGAGACTTAAGCATATAATCTTGGCTAACACTCTAGTGCAGCACTTGGGGAATTTTGCATTGTTGAAGCTGTTGAAGTTCGGATGAAATGTTAAATTGAAGCTCCGTCTGCACCCTCGTATGGATGTGAAACATCCCAGAGCATTACTCGAAAAAGAATAGGAGAGTTGCCCCCGTGTCAATATTACTAAAAATGTTCGTAAATGCTCACTGAAAAACGGTGTGTATGTGTGTGTCTGTGGGAGTGGGGTTGAATCCAGATTCTCGCAGAGACAGAATCCAGATTGTGACAGGACCAGGATGGCCGCGTGGTTAAGGCGGTGGCTTTAAAATTAAATGGACTTTTCCCGCGTGGGTTTGTACCCCACTCCTGGTATCTCTTTAATTTAACGCGGATTTCCTCCCATTCCGATCAGTGATACCGGATTTTCATCTGTTGAATCTGCAATTTTCTGTACCTATGTGACACTCTGAGCCGATAATGAAATGAAATTGTGAAATGTATCTGTGTCGCTCGGTCTCTGCCTCTCTCTCTCTTTCGAGAGCTGTGTATGCGTTTGCATGTTTGAGTCTTTGTCTCAATCTATCTGTCCCTGTTTCTCGATTTGTCTCTGTCTCTCAATCTGTCTCTTTCTCACGGTGTCCACGTCTGTCCCAATGGGATTCTCTCAGACTCTTTGTCTGACTGGCTCTCTCTTTCCCATCATTTCTGTCTGACCATGTCTTTGCCTGCCTCTGTTCGTCCCTGTCTCTAACCTGATAAGTATTTCCATCATTTTCAGTTTTTGTCTCTATCTCTCTCTCGCTATCTGTCTCTCTCCTTGTCACTGTCTTTATCATTGTCTTTCTCTCACTCTTTCCCTCTCTCTCTTTATAAATCACACACACACATCTCTGTATATGTTTGTATTTGAGTCTTTTTCTCACTCAGTCTGCCTCAGACTCATACTTCCTGTCTCTCGTTGTCTCTATCTCGTTGTCTGTCTCTCCCTGTTTGTCGGTTTGTCTCTGTCTCTCAATATGTCGGTCGGCTTCTCATGGTGTCCAGTTCTGTTCACATCTCGATTCCAGGTCTGACAGAGCCACGATCTGTCAGTTCCTCGTTAGTATAGTGGTGAGTATCCCTGCCTGTCATGCAGGAGACTGAGGTTCAATTCGCCGACGAGGAGGCAGTTGTTTCAAATATACAAAGTTTTACTTTTGTTTCTTGGTATCGACTCATGTTAAAAAGTTCCAGAGTAATATAGAACATTACAAATACAGCAAGATCAGATTGCTACTTCCAGATTTTTAGCAAACGGAGACTGTTTCAGGATTCTGTGGCCGTATGCTGCACAGAAATGGATGACTGAGTTTTATCTGAGTAACATTTAAGGAGGCAGCGGACCAGTGGTTGTGGCCGAGTGGTTAAGACGATGGACTGAAAACCCATTGGGGTTTCCCCGTGCAGAATTGATTCCGGCCGACTCCGTTTCTCAGCATATTTCATTCTGTTTGATAATTTAACCAGGTTCATGCAAAACTGATTCTGAGATAGATGGAACAAAAGCCAGCCAAAGTAGCGACAGTGAACCTGCCTGTCTATCCATCTATTTGTATAAGTTCTCTGTCTATATCTTGATCTGGGTGTCATGGTACATCAGTCATTGAAAGTTGGCACGCAGGTGCAGCAGGCGGTGAAGCAGGCAAATGGCATGTTCGCCTTCATAGCTGGGTGATTTGAGTGTAGGAGCAGGGAGGTCTGACTGCAGTTGTACAGAGCCTTGGTGGGGTCACACCTGGAATATTGTGTGGAATTTTTTGAGGATGTTTCCAGTAGAGTGGACAAGGGAGAACCAGTTGTTGTGGTATATTTGGACTTTCAGAAGGCTTTCGACAAGGTCCCTCACAAGAGATTAATGTGCAAAGTTAAAGCACATGGGATTGGGGGTAGTGTGCTGACATGGATTGAGAACTGGTTGTCAGACAGGAAGCAAAGAGTAGGAGTAAATGGGGACTTTTCAGAATGGCAGGCAGTGACTAATGGGGTACCGCAAGGTTCTGTGCTGGGGCCCCAGCTGTTTACACTGTACATTAATGATTTAGACGAGGGGATTAAATGTAGTATCTCCAAATTTGCGGATGACACTAAGTTGGGTGGCAGTGTGAGCTGCAAGGAGGATTCTATGAGGCTGCAGAGCAACTTGGATAGGTTAGGTGAGTGGGCAAATGCATGTCAGATGAAGTATAACGTGGATAAATGTGAGGTTATCCACTTTGGTGGTAAAAACAGAGAGACAGACCATTATCTGAATGGTGACAGATTAGGAAAAGGGGAGGTGCAACGAGACCTGGGTGTCATGGTACATCAGTCATTGAAGGTTGGCATGCAGGTACAGCAGGCGGTTAAGAAAGCAAATGGCATGTTGGCCTTCATAGCGAGGGGATTTGAGAACAGGGGCAGGGAGGTGTTGCTACAATTGTACAGGGCCTTGGTGAGGCCACACCTGGAGTATTGTGTACAGTTTTGGTCTCCTAACTTGAGGAAGGACATTCTTGCTATTGAAGGAGTGCAGCGAAGATTCACCAGACTGATTCCTGGGATGGTGGGACTGACCTATCAAGAAAGACTGGATCAACTGGGCTTGTATTCACTGGAGTTCAGAAGAATGAGGGGACCTCATAGAAACGTTTAAAATTCTGACGGGTTTAGACAGGTTAGATGCAGGAAGAATGTTCCCAATGTTGGGGAAGTCCAGAACCAGGGGTCACAGTCTAAGGATAAGAGGTAAGCCATTTAGGACCGAGATGAGGAGAAACTTCTTCACCCAGAGAGTGGTGAACCTGTGGAATTCTCTACCACAGAAAGTAGTTGAAGCCAATTCACTAAATATATTCAAAAGGGAGTTAGATGATGTCCTTACTACTAGGGGGATCAAGGGGTATGGCGAGAAAGCAGGAAGGGGGTACTGAAGTTGCATGTTCAGCCATGAACTCATTGAATGGCGGTGCAGGCTAGAAGGGCTGAATGGCCTATTCCTGCACCTGTTTTCGATGCTTCTATGTTTCTATGAGGGGGCTTGACGAGGTGGATGCAGAGAGGATGTTGCCACTGATGGGGGAGACTAGAACTAGGGGGCATAATCTTAGAATAAGGGGCCGCCCATTTAAAACTGAGATGAGGAGAAATTTCTTCTGAGGGTTGTAAATCTGTGGAATTCGCTGCCTCAGAGAACTGTGGAAGCTGGGGGTTTGAATAAATTGTACAGCAGAAATAGACAGTTTCTTAAATGATAAGGAAATAAGGGGTTATGGGGAGCAGGCAGGAAAGTGGACCCGAGTCCATGATCAGATGAGCCATGATCGTATTAAATGGCGGAGCAGGCTCGAGGGGCCGTTTGGCCTACTCCTGCTCCTATTTCTTATGTTATGTTCTTAAATGGGATTTAGCCAAAGTGGACTGGAAACAGCGACTTGATGTTAAATTAGTGTCAGAACAGTGGGAGGCATTCAAGGAGGAGATTGAGGGTTCAGAGCAAGTATGTTCACTTAAAAAAAAAGATGGTGGGACTAACAATCTAGAGCCCGCTGGATGTCAAGAGACATACAGGACAAGATAAAGAAAAAAGGGAAGCTTATGACAGATATCGAGAACTCAAAACTGCAGAAACTGTAGAAGAGTACAAGTGCAGGGGTGCAATTAAAAAAATATCAGGAAAGCAGAAAGAGAGCATGAAAGAATGATGGGAAGTAAAATCATGGAAAATCCAAAGATGTTTTATAAATACATTAAGAGCAAGAGAATAACTAGAAAAAAAAAAAAGTGAGCCTATTAGAGACCGTAAAAGGAAATCTGTGTGTGTGGAGGCGGAAGATGTGGGCATCATTCTTAATGAATACTTTGCATCTGTTTTCACAAAAGAGAGGGGTGATGCAGACTTTGCGATGAGGGAGGAAGTGTGTGAAATATTAGACGAGATAAACCGAGAGAGAGAGGAAGTATTAAGGGGCTTAGCAGCTTTGAAAGTGGATAAATCTCCAGGCCTGGTTAAAATCTATCCCAGGCTGTTCAGAGAAGCAAAAGAGGAAATAACAGAGGCTCTGACCATCATTTTCCAATCCTCTCTGGCTACAGGTGTGGTGCCAGAGGATTGGAGGACTGCTAATGTTGTATCTTTGTTTAAAAAGGGAGAAAGGGATAGACTGAGTAATTACAGGTCAGTCAGCCTAACCTCGGTGGTGGGAAAATTATTGGAAAAAATCCTGAGGGACAGGATAAATCTTCATTTAGAAAGACATGGATTAATCAAGGACAGCCAGCATGGATTTGTTAAGGGAAGTTCATGTCTGATTAACTTGATTGAATTTTGAGAGGAGGTAACCAGGATGGTCGATGAGGGTAGTGCGTATGATGTAGTGTATATGGATTTTAGCAAGGCTTTTGATAAGGTCCCAGATGGCAGACTGGTCACGAAAGTAAAAGCCCATGGGATCCAGGGCAAAGCTGTTGGATCTAAAATTGGCTCAGAGGCAGGAAGCCAAGGGTAATGGTTGATGGGTGTTTTTGTGACTGGAAGGCTGTATCCAGTGGGGTTCCACAGGGCTCAGCACTGGGTCCCTTCCTCTTTGTGGTATTAATCAATGACTTGGACTTGAATGTTGGGGGTATGATTAAGAAGTTTGCAGATGATACTAAAATAGGCTGCGCAGTTGATAAAGAAGAAGAAAGCTGCAGACTGCAGGAAGATATCAATGGACTGGTCAAGTGGGCAGACAATGGCAAATGTGAATTAATGCATTTGGGGAAACATAGAAACATGGAATATAGGTGCAGGAGTGGGCTATTTGGCCCTTCAAGCCTGCACCATCATTCAGTAAGATCATGGCTGATCATCACCTCAGTACCCATTTCCTGTTTTCTCTCCATACCCGTTGATCCCTTTAGCCGTAAGGGGCCATATCTAACTCCCTCTTGAATATATCTAACGAACTGGAATCAACAACTCTCTGCGGAAGAGAATTCCACAGGTCAACAATTCTGAGGTAAGAAGTTTCTCCTCATCTCAGTCCTAAATGGCTTACCCCTTATGTTTAGACTGTGACCCCTGGTTCTGGACTTCCCCCAACATCGGGAACATTCTTCCTGCATCTAACCTGTCCAGTCCCGTCAGAATTTTATACGTTTCTATGAGATCCCCTCTCGTCCTTCTAAACTCCAGTGAATACAGGCCCAGTTGATCCAGTCTCTCCTCATATGTCAGTCCTGCCATCCCGGGAATCAGTCTGCTGCACTTTCGCTGCACTCGCTCAATAGCAAGAACGTCCTTCCTCAGATTAGGAGACCAGTAGTGGGGAAAACACTTACGGCTAATGGGATCAAGGGTTATGGAGAGAAAGCAGGAAAGGGGTACTGAGGGAATGATCAGCCATGATCTTATTGAATGGTAGTGCAGGCTCGAAGGGCCAAATGGCCTACTCCTGCACCTATTTTCTATGTTTCTATGTTTCAAAACTGAACACAATATTCCAGGTGAGGCCTCACCAAGGCCCTGTACAGCTGCAGCAAGACCTCCCTGCTCCTATACGCAAATCTCCTAGCTATGAAGGCCAACATGCCATTTGCCTTCTTCACCGCCTGCTGCACCTGCATGCCAATTTTCAATGACTGATGTCCCAAGACACCCAGGTCTCGTTGCACCTCCCATTTTCCTAATCTGCCACCATTCAGATAATATTCTGTCTTCGCCTTTTTGCCACCAAAATGGATAACCTCACATTTATCCACATTATACTGCATCTGCCCATTCACCTAACCTGTCCAAGTCACCCTGCAGCCTCTTAGCATCCTCCTCACAGCTCACACCGCCACCCAGCTTAGTGTCATCTGCAAACTTGGAGATATTACACTCAATTCCTTCATCTAAATCATTGATGTATATTGTAAATAGCTGGGGTCCCAGCACTGAGCCCTGCAGCACCCCATTAGTCACTGCCTGCCATTCTGAAATGGACCAGTTTATCCCGACACTCTGCTTCCTGTCTGCCAACCAGTTCTCTATCCACGTCAATACGTTACCCCCAATACCATTTGCTTTAATTTTGCACACCAGTCTCTTGTGTGGGACCTTGTCAAAAGCCTTTTGAAAGTCCAAATACACCATATCCACTGGTTCTCCCTCGTCCACTCGACGAGTTGCATCCTCAAAAAATTCCAGAAGGTTTGTCGAGCATGATTTCCCCTTCGTAAATCCATGCTGACTTGGACCGATCCTGTCACTGCTTTCCAAATGCGCTGCTATTCCATCTTTAATAATTGATTCCAACATTTTCCCCACTACTAATGTCAGGCTAACCGGTCTATAATTCCCCATCCCTCCTTTCTTAAAAAGTGGCGTTACATTTGCTACCCTCCAGTCCATAGAAAATGATCACCAATACATCCACTATTTCGACGGCCACTTCCTCAAGTACTCTGGGATGCAGACTATCAGGCCCCTGGGGATTTATCGGCCTTCAATCCCATCATTTTCCCCAACACAATTTCCTGACTAATAAGGATTTCCTTCAGTTCCTCCTCCTCGCTAGACCCTCGGTCCCCTAGTATTTCCGGAAGGTTATTTGCGTCTTCCTTCATGAAGACAGAAACAAAGTATTTGATCAATTGGTCTGCCATTTTTTTGTTCCCCATTATAAATTCACCTGATTCAGACTGCAAGGGACCTACGTTTGTCTTCACTAATCTTTTTCTCTTCACATATCTATGACTGCAAAAGCTTCTAGTTTTTTTGTTCCCAGCAAACTTCCTCTCATACTCTATTTTTCCCCCTCCTAATTAAATCCTTTGTCCTCTTCTGCTGAATTCTAAATTTCTCCCAGTCCTCAGGTTTGCTGCTTTTTCTGGCCAATTTATATGCCTCTTCCTTGGATTTAACACTATCCCTAATTTTCCTTGGTTAGCCACAGTTGAGCCACCTTCCCCGTTTTATTTTTACTCCAGATAGGGATGTACAATTGTTGAAGTTCATCCATGTGGTCTTTAAATGTTTACCATTGCCTATCCACCGTCAACCCTTTAAGAATCATTCGCCAGTCTATTCTAGCCAATTCACGTCTCATACCATCAAAGTTACCTTCCTTAAGTTCAGGACCAGAGTCTCTGAATTGACACTGTTACTCTCCATCTTAATGAAGAATTCTACCATATTATGGTCACTCTTCCCCAAGGGGCCTCGCACAACAAGATTACTAATTAGTCCTTTGTCGTTACACATCACCCAGTCTAGGATGGCCAGCCCTCAAGTTGGTCCCTCAACATATTGGTCTAGAAAACCATCCCTAATACACTCCAGGAAATCTTCCTCCACCATACTACTACCAGTTTGGTTAGCCCAATCTATATGTAGATTAAAGCCACCCATGATAACTGCTGTACTTTTAACAAGGCAAGGGAATACACATTAAATGGTACAACACTGAAAAGTGTAGAGGAACAAAGGGACCTTGGAGTGCAGGTCCACAGATCCCTGAAAATAGGCTAGATAGAAAACTGGTTAAAGGCAGCATATAGAATACTTGCCTTTATTAGTCGATGCATGGAATACAAGAGCAAGGAGGTTATGCTTGAACTGTATAAAACACTGGTTCGGCCACAGCTGGAATACTGTGTAATTCCGGTCACCACATTACAGGAGGATGTGATTGTACTGGAAAGGATGCACAGAAGATTTACAAGAATGTTGCCTGGACTGGAGAATTTTGGCTTTGAGGAAAGATTGGAGATGCTGGGTCTGTTTTCTTTGACACAGAGGAGGCTGAGGGGAGACCTTATTGAGGTGTATAAAATTATGAGGGGCCTAGATATAGTGGATAGGAAGGACCTGTTTCCCTTGCAGAGGGGTCACCAAGCAGGGGGCATAGATTAAAGTAATTGGGGGGAGGTTTAGAGGGGATACAAGGGGAAATTTCTTCACCCAGAGGGTGGTGGGGGTCAGGAACTCACTGCCTGAAAGGGTGGTAGAGGCAGAAACCCTCACTACATTTAAAAAGTACTTGGATGTGCACTTGAAGTGCCGTAACCTACAGGGTTACAGACTAAGAGCTGGAAAGTGGGATTAGGCTGGATAGCTCTGGCCGTCAGCCTCCTTCCGTGCAGTAAATTTCTATGATTCTATGAAGTGTCCACAGCTGAAAGCCTTGAGGAAAAGGAACTAATTTGAGATATATTTTCACAAACAGCCTTCTGAGGAACCGCAAACACTTTCTTCAAATTCCTGATGCACTTTCAGCACAAAAGACTTTACTCTGAAGGATTTTTAATATGTCCCCATCTGAAGATTTGTTGCCTCAGGAAACCAACATCCCATTCCAGCTTTTTTCTTGGTGCATTCCTCTCCACTGCAGTGCAGGGAATCCATGGAGCAAAGTAGCAGAAACTTGTGAAAGTAAAATCAAGAAACTGAACTTCACAATTCTGTTACAACACTGCATAGAAACCGAGGGAACTGGGTGGTGCAGTGGGTTAAATATTAGCCTCTTACCTCTGGACCCTGGGTTCAAATACCGATGAAAGTCTGCTGAGTGTAAAGGTTCTATGCTAAATGAATCTCAATCAAATTCTGGTGCAGGAAATGGAAACAATGGCACACTGATGCAGTAGGGGGAATATTTCAGGTTATTAGAACAGTGCAGAGAAACAGAAACATAGAAAATAGGTGCAGGAGTAGGCCATTCGGCCCTTCAAGCCTGCACCACCATTCAATACGATCATGGCTGATCATTCACCTCAGTACCCTTTCCTGCTTTCTCTCCATACCCCTTGATCCCTTTAGCCATAAGGGCCATATCTAACTCCCTCTTGAATATATCCAATGAACTGGCATCAACAACTCTGCGGTAGGGAATTCCACAGGTTAACAACTCAGTGAAGAAGTTTCTTCTCATCTCAGTCCTAAATGGCTTACCCTTTATCCTTAGACTGTGTCCCCTGGGAGCTTTACACTATCTAACCCAGTGCTGTACCTGCCCTGGGAGTGTTTGATGGGATACTGCAGCTTTTCTCTGTGTCTAACCTGGGATATACTTTGCCTGACACAAGGACCAGAGTCTGGGCTCATATCCACCATCTAGGATTATTGTCACCCAGTTTTAATTTTAGCACTGCACAAAAAGGAGGTTCTATGCAATTACAAATTAGGAACCCAAGTTAAAAACACAGCGAAGTCTAGGAGCAGTACAGACTTTGCAGCACATCAAACCAGTTCCAAAAACTAGCCACTCTGAAATACTCACTCCCTCCAATATATGTCCAATTTCCCTATTCATTTTCCCACACCCTCTGCCCCCACTGATTGCTCAGTTCATGTCACACATTTGCCATGGTGTGTGAAGATCAATCTACTACCCTATATCATGGATGCATTTATGGGGAAGTTAGTTAAACACACGAGGGGGAAAGGAATAGAAGGATATGTTGATGGGATGAGATGAGACTTGTGTGGAGTATAACCACTGGCATAGACCAGTTGGGCCAAATGGTCTGTTTGTGTGCTGTGAATAATATGTAAAACTAGGTAATCTAAACTGTCTGCATCTTTTCCCTTGTAAGTTTAAGCCTCCACCCACAAGTTTGTGGCAATCTCAAAATCATCACATTTTAATTTATTTATTTTCTTAAGAATTCAAAATATGAAGCCCAAGTTAAACCATCTGCTCGTGTTTAAATCCCTTCATGGCCTCGCCCCTCCCCATAACTGTAACCTCCTCCAGCCTACAACCCTAGCCAAGTATTTCATTCCTCTGACTCAGGCCTCCTATGAATCCTTCCTCCCCTCTCCTCCTTCGCCCCTACCATTGGCAGACTACCAGAAGGCATTTGATAATGTTTCACACAAGTGATTAGCAAAATTAAAAGCACACAAAATTGGAGGTAACCTTGTGACATGGGCTGATAATTGGTTGAGAGGTAGGAGGCAGAAGAAATAAAGGGAATGTGCTCCAATTGCAATGCAGGATGTGACAAGTGGTGTGCCCCAAGAATCTGTACTGGTGGGGCCTCAGCTCTACCATATACATCAATGACTTGGATGAAGGAATTAAGAGTTGTATATCCAAGTTTGCAAACAACACTAAGTTAGGAGGCACAGTAAATTGTGTAGATCGCTGCAGTAAATTACAAAAAGAGACATAGATTAAATGAGTGGGAAAAACTGTGGCAGATGGCATCCAATGTGGGGAAGTGTGAGGTCATCCACTTTGGATCCAACAAATATGGATCAGAGTATTTTCTAAATGGCGAGACTGGGAAACTGTCAATGTGCACAAATCACTAAAAACTAGTGCACAGGTACACAAAGTAATCCAATATCTCAAGGGGACTGGAATACAAAGGGAAGAAAGTCATGCTTCAGTTGTAGAGAGCCATGGTCAGACTCCATCTGGAGTAACAGCGTTTCAGGAAGGATATATTGGCCTTGGAGAGGGTGCAGTGCAGATTCCCCAGAATGATACCGGGGCTTACAACAGTTAAGTTATGAGGATTGGTTGCATATACCTGGCTTGCATTCACATGACTTAAAACAGTTGATGGGTGATCTATTTGAGGAGTTTGAAATAATAAAAAGTTAGATATGGAGAAACCATTTCCTTGGGAGGTAGGGGGGGGGGTGCAGCGGAGCAGCACTTGTTTCACACAAAGGGTACTAGAAATCTGCAACTCTCTCCCCTAAAAGTACTGTGGATGCTCCGTCAATTGAATTTTCAAGACTGAGATCAACAAGGGGGTTCAAGGATATGTATCAAAGGTGGGTAAATGGGGATGAGGTACAGATCAGCCATGATCGAACTGCACGGTGGAACAGGCTCATTAAACATAGAAAATAAATGCGGGAGTAGGCCATTCGGCCCTTCGAGCCTGCACCACCATTCAATAAGATCATGGCTGATCATCACCTCAGTACCCTTTTCTTGCCTTCTCTCTATACCCCTTGATCCCTTTAGCCGCAAGGGCCATATCTAACTCGCTCTTGAATATATCCAATGAACTGGCATCAGCAACACTCTGCGGCAGGGAATTCCACAGGTTAACAACTCTCAGTGAAGAAGTTTCTCCTCATCTCAGTCCTAAGTGGCCTACCCCTTATCCCAAGACTGTGTCCCCTGGTTCTGGACTTCCCCAACATCGGAAACATTCTACCCGCATCTAACCTGTCCCATCCCGTCAGAATCTTATACGTTTCTATGCGATCCGCTCTCATTCTTCTAAACTCCAATGAATAAAGGCCCAGTTGATCCAGTCTCTCCTCATATGTCAGTCCTGCCATCCCAGGAATCAGTCTGGTGAACCTTCGCTGCACTCCCTCAATAGCAAGAACGTCCTTCCTCAGATTAAGAGACCAAAACTGAACACAATATTCCAGGTGAGGCCTCACCAAGGGCCTGTACAACTGCAGTAAGACCTCCCTGCTCCTATACTCAAATCCCCTAGCTATGAAAGCCAACATATAATTTGCCTTCTTCACTGCCTGCTGTACCTATATGCCAACTTTCAATGACTGATGAACCATGACACCCAGGTCTCGTTGCATCTCCCCTTTTCCCAATCTGCCACCATTCAGATAATATTCTGTCTTCGCCTTTTTGCCCCCAAAGTGGATAACCTCACATTTATCCACATTATACTGCATCTGCCATGCATTTGTCCACTCAACTATCCAAGTTACCCTGCAGCCTCTTAGCGTCCCCCTCACAGCTCACACCGCCACCCAGTTTAGTGTCATCTGCAAACTTGGAGATATTACATTCAATTCCTTCATCTAAATCATTGATGTATATTGTAAAGAGCTGGGGTCCCAGCACTGAGCCCTGCGGCACTCCACTAGTCACTGCCTGCCATTCTGAAAAGGACCCGTTTATCCCGACTCTCTGCTTCCTGTCTGCCAACCAGTTCTCTATCCATGTCAGTACATTACCACCAATACCATGTGCTTTGAGTTTGCACACCAATCTCGTGCGGGACCTTGTCAAAAGCCTTTTTGAAAGTCCAAATACACCACATCCACTGGTTCTCCCTTGTCTACTCTACTGGTTACATCCTCAAAAAATTCCAGAAGATTTGTCAAGCATGGTTTCCCCTTTGTAAATCCATGCTGACTTGGACCAATCCTGTCACTGCTTTCCAAATGCGCTGCTATTTCATCCTTAATTGATTCCAACATTTTCCCCATACTGATGTCAAGCTAACCGGTCTATAATTACCCGTTTTCTCTTTCCCTCCCTTTTTTAAAAGTGGTGTTACATTCGCTACCCTCCAGTCCAAAGGAACTGATCCAGAGTCGATAAGACTGTTGGAAAATGATCACCAATGCATCCACTATTTCTAGGGCCACTTCCTTAAGTACTCTGGGATGCAGACTATCAGGCCCCGGGGATTTATCAGCCTTCAATTCCATCAATTTCCCTAACACAATTTCCCACCGAAGGATATCCTTCAGTTCCCCCTTCTCACTAGACCCTTGCCATTTCTTTGTTCCCCATTATAAATTCACCTGAATCTAACTGCAAGGGACCTACGTTTGTCTTCACTAATCTTTTTCTCTTCATATTGGGCTGAATAGCCTCCTCCTGTTTCCAAATTCCCTCTACCCTTACCTCAAAGCAGTGCAAGGAGCTCCTGGACTTGCAATAGAATCATACAACACAGGAGGATGCCATTCGGCGCATCGAGTTTGTGCCGACTCTTTCGAACAGCAATCCAGTCAGTCCTGCTCCCTCCCCATATCCCTGGAATTTTTTCTCCTTCACGTATTTATCGAATTTCCTTTGAAGGCTGCTATAAAATCTATATCCAGCACCCTATCAGGCCATGCATTCCAAATCCTAACCACTCGATGTGCAATAATACTTATGTTGCCTTTGGTTCTTTTCCCAGCCCCTTAAATCTGTGTCCTCTAGTTATCGACACTTCAGCCATTGCAAACAGTTCCTCTTTATTTACTTTATTTTAAATCCTTCAGCATTTTAAACATACAAACAGAGAAACATAGAAATTTACAGAACAGAAGGAGGCCAGTCCGGCTCATCGTGTCCGCGCCGGCTGACAAAGAGCCGCACGGCCCTTGGTTAGCAACCCTGAAGGTTACATATAAACCTATGAACAATGACGGAAAGGCAAAGAGCACCCAAGCCTAACCAGTCTGCCTCGCACAACTGCAACACCCCTTATACTGAAACATTCTACACTCCACCCCAACAGGAGCCATGTGATCTCCTGGGAGATGCAAAAACCAGATAAAAATCCAGACCAATTTAGGGAGAAAAAAAATCTGGAAAATTCCTCTCCGACCCATCCAGGCGATCGACACTAGTCCAGGAGATCACCCTGGCCGTATTCTATTCCCTGCAGTACTTACCATTATATCTGCGCCATCCAACAAAAGGTCATCCAGTCTAATCCCAATTACCACCTCAAGGTCTGTAACCCTGCAGGTTACTGCACTTTAAGGGCCCATCCAACCATCTCTTAAAAGTGGTGAGGGTTTCTGCATCCACCACTCTTCCAGGCAGTGAGTTCCAGATCCCCATAAACCTCTGCGTAAAGAAGCCACCCCCCCTCAAATCCCCTCCAAACCTTCCACCAACCACCTTAAAACTATGCCTCCACGTAATAGACCCCTCCACCAATGGAAATAGGTCCTTACTATCCACTATGTCCAGGCCCCTCAATATTTTGTACACCTCAATGAGGTCTCCTCTCAACCTCCTCTGTTCCTATGAGAACAAACCCAGCCTATCCAATCTGTCCTCATAACTAAGATTCTCCATTCAGGCAGCATCCTAGTAAATCTCCTCTGCACCCTCTCTAGTGCAATCACGTCCTTCCTAGAACTGCACGCAATACTCCAGCTGTGGCCTAACCAAAGTATAATACAATTTAAGCATAACCTCCCTGCTCTTATATTCTGCGCTTCGGCCAATAAAGGCAAGCATTCCATATGCCTTCTTAACCACCTGGCCTGCTATTTCAGGGATCTGTGGACAAGCACACCAAGGTTCCTTTGTTCATCTACACTATTAAGTAGCCTACCGCTTAATGGCCCCAAGTTTCCACTTGATTTGCTCCTGATTTTTAGGAGCAACTGGTATAGAACGGAGTATCTTAGAAATCAGAATTCTCATCATTTAGTTTGCTCCAGTTCTAGTCAGTTAAACAGTTTCACTTTGGAACATAATTTTTTTTTTCAAAAGGGGGCGTGTCCAGCCACTTATGCCTGTTTTCAAAGTTTCGTCAGTGAAAAATTACTCCAAACTAACTTAGAATGGAGTAAGTGAAGATTTTTGTACGCTCGAAAAAACCTTGTCTACACTTTAGAAAATCAGGCGTACATTACAAATCAGGCGTAGGGAATGGGGGAGGGGTGGTTTAAAGGGACGTTTACAAACATTAAACACTTCAGTTTTACAAATAATGAGCCATCATCAATAATAAATACATCAATAAATCAATCAAAAAAAATTAATAAGAAATAATTTTTTTTTTTAAATCAATAAATAAAATATTTTCTACTTAATGACTGCAGCACCGGGAGCCCTCCAACAGCGTGCTGGGATGCCCCCCCCCCTCCAGTGTGTCTCTATCTCTGTCTGTCAGTGTGTGTGTTTCTGACGGGGGGGGGGGGGGGGGGGGAAGGAGAAGGGGGGGGGGGGGGGAAGGAGAAGGGGGGGGGGGGGGAAGGAGAAGGGGGGGGGGGGGGGGAAGGAGAAGGGGGGGGAGGGGAAGGGGAAGGAGAAGGGGGGGGGGGGAAGGAGAAGGGGGGGGGAAGGAGAAGGGGGGGGGGAAGGAGAAGGGGGGGGAAGGAGAAGGGGGGGGAAGGAGAAGGGGGGGGGGAAGGAGAAGGGGGGGGGGAAGGAGAAGGGGGGGGGGAAGGAGAAGGGGGGGGGAAGGAGAAGGGGGGGGGAAGGAGAAGGGGGGGGGAAGGAGAAGGGGGGGGGAAGGAGAAGGGGGGGGGAAGGAGAAGGGGGGGGGAAGGAGAAGGGGGGGGAAGGAGAAGGGGGGGGAGGAAGGAGAAGGGGGGGAGGAAGGAGAAGGGGGGGAGGAAGGAGAAGGGGGGGGAGGAAGGAGAAGGGGGGGGGAGGAAGGAGAAGGGGGGGGAGGAAGGAGAAGGGGGGGGGAGGAAGGAGAAGGGGGGGGAGGAAGGAGAAGGGGGGGGAGGAAGGAGAAGGGGGGGGGGAGGAAGGAGAAGGGGGGGGGAGGAAGGAGAAGGGGGGGGAGGAAGGAGAAGGGGGGGGAGGAAGGAGAAGGGGGGGGGGGAGGAAGGAGAAGGAGAAGGGGGGGGGGAAGGAGAAGGAGAAGGGGGGGGGAAGGAGAAGGAGAAGGGGGGGGGAAGGAGAAGGAGAAGGGGGGGGGGAAGGAGAAGGAGAAGGGGGGGGGGAAGGAGAAGGGGGGGGGGGGAAGGAGAAGGGGGGGGGGGGGGAAGGAGAAGGGGGGGGGGGGGGGAGGAGAGGGAGAAGGGGGGGTTGAAGAAGGAGAAGGAGAAGGGGGAGGGGTTGAAGGAGAAGGAGAAGGGGGAGGGAGAGGGAGGTTGAACGGGCCGGGCCCGAGACTTCAGGCAGGGCCTGTCCCCAGCACCAGATTTACAGGTAGGTGGCGTTGGGTCGGTTCGGGCCGGGGGGAGGGAGGGAGAGGGAGGTCAGGTCGGGGGGAGGGAGGTCAGGTCGGAACCAGTCCGGGGGCGGGGGGTTGAGGGGGGGGGGGGGGGGGGAAAAGGAGTCGGGTCCGGTCCGGGGGCGGGGGGGGGGGGGGGGGGGGAGCAGGAGCTGGCCGTGGGAGGAGCCTTATTCACGCAGCCTCAGTGAGGCCATTCGGCCAGGGCTAGGGGCTGTGTGCTTCGGGCCCCTCCCACACAGTTTCGGGAGCCTGGAGCTACTGCACTTGCGTGCCCACTGTAGCGCACATGTACAGAGGTCCCGGCACTGTTTTCAGCGCAGGGACCTGGCTCCGCCCCCTACAGCTCCTGCTGCGCCGTGCTGAGGGCCAGAGGACCTGCAGGAAGGTGGAGAATCTGGAGGTTTTTTTTAGCCGCACTTTGTGGCGCGAAAAACGGGCGTCCAGGTCGGGACTGCATCGTTCTAGGCGCGGCTCAAAACTTGGGCCCATTGTGTATACTCTTTCTTATTAGTCCTTCCAAAGTGCATCACCTCACACTTCTCTACCCACCTAACCAGTAGATTGATATCCTCCATTACTTTCCTCTTCATCATCAACCACACAGCCAATTTTAGTATTATCTGCAAACTTCTTAATCATACTCCCTATATTCAAATTTAAATCATTGATATATACCACAAAAAGCAAGGGACCCAGTACTGAGCCCTGTGGAACCCCACTGAAAACATCCTTCCAGTCACAAAAGCATCCATCAACCATTACCCTTTGCTTCCTACCTCCAAGCCAATTTTGGATCCAACTTGCCACCTTCCCCTGGATCCCATGGGCTTTAACCATCATGACCAGTCCACCATGTGGGACTTATCAAAAACTTTGCTAAAGTCCATATACATTACATCGACGCACTACCCTCATCGACCCTCTTGGTTACCTCCTCAAAAAATTCAATCAGGTTAATCAAGCACGACCTTCCCTTAACAAATCCGTGCTGACTGTTCCTAATTACTCCTTGCCTTTCCAAATGTAGATTATTTTCCAATTGGATTTTTTTCCCAATAATTTTCCCACCACTGAGATTAGGCTGACAGGCCTGTAATTACTTGGCCCATCCTTTTTTCCCTTCTTAAACAAGAGTATCACATTAGCAGTCCTCCAATCCTCCGGCATCATGCCCAGATCCAAAGAGGACTGGCAAATGATGGTCAAGGCCTCTGCTATTTCCTCATTTACTTCGCTCAACAGCCTGGGATACATTTCATCCGGGCCTGGGGACTTACCTACTTTCAAAGCTGCTAAACCCCTTAATACTTCCTCTCTCACTATATTTATTTACATCTCTATCAAATCTCCTCAGCCTTCTCTGCTCCAAGGAGAACAACCCCAGCTTCCCATCCCTGGAACCATTCTAGTAAATCTCTTCTTTACCCTCCAGAAAGCCTTCACATCCTTCCTAAAGTGAGGTGCCCAGAATTGGACACAATACTCCAGCTGGGGCCGAACTGGTGTTTTATATAGGTTTAGTACAACTTCCTGCCTTTTGTACTCTTATACCTCTATTTATAAAGCCCAGGATCCCATAAGCTTTATTAACCTGTCCTGCCACCTTCAACGATTTGTGCACAAGCACCCCCAGGTCTCTGCTGTTCTTGCACCCCCTTTAAAATTGTATTTAGTATGAGTGGTCTTTCGTCATTATTCCTACCAAAATGCATCACCTCACACTTCTCTGCATTGAATTTCATCTGCCCATTCCACCAGACTGTATGTTCTCTTGACATCTATTACTATCTTTCTCACTGTTCATTACACTTCCAGATTTCATGTAATCTGCAAATTTCAAAATTGTGCCCTGTAACCCTAAGTCCAAATCATTAAAGCACATCAAAGACAACAGTGGCCCTAGTACTGAATCTTGGGGAACGTCAT
Organism: Pristiophorus japonicus; assembly: GCF_044704955.1. Lineage (NCBI taxonomy): Eukaryota > Metazoa > Chordata > Chondrichthyes > Pristiophoridae > Pristiophorus > Pristiophorus japonicus. The sequence continues at coordinate 8,070 of NW_027254412.1, read as the reverse complement.
TATATACCTCCCTCCGGTCTAAAAAACAGCCGTTCACAACTGTTTCATGTCCCTTAGCCAATGTTGTATCCATGCTGCTACTGCCCCTCTTATCCCATGAGCTTCAATTTTGCTCAAGTCTATTATTTGGGACTTTATCAAACACTTTTTTGAAGTCCAATTACACAAACTCTTTTACCTCATCAAAAAATTCATTCAAGTTAGTTAAACATGATTTGCCCTAACAAATCCGTGCTGGCTCTCCATTATTAGTCCATGCTTGTCCAAGTGGCTGTTAACAATCGGGGAGAAAATTGTTTCTAAAAGCTTCCCCACCACTAACGTTAAACTGACTGGCCAGTAATTGCCAGGTTTATCCTTCTCCCCTTTTTTTGAAGGGTGTAACATTTGCAATCCTCCAGTCATTTGGTACCACCCCTGTATCTAAGGAGGATTGGAATATTGTGCTAACACCTCCACAATTTTTACCCTCATTTCCCTCAGCAACTGGACGACGTGATTTATCCACTTTAGGGCCCAAAATTGGCCAGGAGTTGCTCCTGTTTTTTTGGAGCAACTTGATTTTTTTGGAGTATCTTAAAAATCCCCATTTTGCACCAGTGTGAGCGAGTTAGTTAGGATTTTTTTTAGTTTAGTTTTTTTCAAAAGGGGACGTTACCAACCACCTCTGCCAGTTTTGGCTATTTAAGCCACTTTGGACAGCTAATAGTTGCTCCAAACTAACTTAGGCCAGCTTATATGGCCACTTGTGGTCACACAGAAAACCCTTGGAGAGTTAAGAAATCAGCGCAGGTAGCCAGAAATAGGGGTGGGAAGGGAAGCGGAGAGGACCTTACAAAGCACTAAACAATGCACAACATTCAAGCAGCATAAAAACCATCAAGAATTTAAAAACAAAAATAAAACCTACCTAATAAGTCCTATCTTCCTAACTCGGGCCCAGGAAGTCAGCGGGCCGGCTGGTGCGGGAGGTCACTCGGCCGGGGATAGGTGCGGGACGACGGAGAACACAGGCCGCCGACAACCAAGCAGAAAATAACTTTTAAGATAAACTACCAACCTGCCAAAGGAGACATGGAACCTCTACTTCCACTCGCTTTCCCTCTTGACTATTCCAGCGATCTGACTCTCTCTATTCCAGCATCCAGCCCGACACACGTTGAGGCCACTCAGCCAGGGATAGGGACGGGATGCATCGGGTCCCATGCTGCAGCACGGCTAGGGGCAGGAGCTACTGCACATGCGCGAAACCTCCAGTGTGCATGCGTTGAGCTGCCAGCATTGTTTTTCGCACAGGACCCTAGCTCCACTCCCTAATGGACAGACCACGCCACGCATGCCATGGGAGAGGCCACAGAGCGGCCAGAATCCGGGAAGATCTTTACGGCGCCGTTTTCACTCTCTGAAGTCGGTGCATCTCTGGTGAGTGCGCCGAAAAAACGGGTGTGCCAAATTTGGGTCCCAAGTACTGCCAGCCTATCTAGTACCTCCTTTTTATCTATTTTGATCTGATTCAGTTTCGCAGCAACCTAGTTTCCCATAGTTTTGGCAAGTCCTCTTCCTTGGTAAACACTGATGCAAAATACTCGATTAGCACCTCAGCCTTCTGCCTCCACCAACAGATCACCGATCCCGAATCGGCCCCACCGCTCCCCCCTACAACCCATTTTATGTTGTATGATTATAGAAAAGCTTTGAATTCCCTTTTATGTTTGCAGCAGGTTGCTTGACCAGGAATTGAACTCAGGTCGCAGTGGTGAAAGTGCCAAATCCTAACCACTCAACCACCAGGGATAGACGTTTTGGTACTAAGATTGAGACCATCCATTCAGCTGCCGTTGCCACCTCTCTCCCTTTCTTTGGCCATCAATCCAAACTTCCACCAAGGTTCCCCTGCCCTTGAACTGGCATCTTTCTCGAGTTTCACTATCTCCTCTCATGTCCTCTCCAAGCTCACCTTGTCCATGAGGCCCACCTCCTATCCCCTCGACCCTATTCCCACTAAACCTCCCTTCCAGGCCCCCATGCTGGCTGATATTGTAAATGGATGTCTGCTCAGGTACTGCCCCCCTCTTTCAAATCTGGCATCACCACCACCACCCCATCTCCCACCCTTCAAAAATAAACCCTTGACCAAAGTTTCCTTTAAGCTGCTTAGCCAGCTTTTAAATTGAAAAACATGCGCAAGCGTGAATTTTTGAATGGGCCACATGGCCCAAAAAAACCTCGGTCATTAGAAACTACCGCCCCATCCAACATAAAAGGGAATCCATAAGTCTTCTATAGGCATATAAATAGTAAGAGAAGGGCTGAGGCCGATTAGGGATCAAAATGGAGAGCTACACATGGAGGCAGAGGGTAGGGCTGAGGTATTAAATGAGTACTTTGCATCTGTCTTCAAGGAAGATGCTGCCAAAATCAGTGAAAGGAGGTAGTTGAGATATTGGATGGGATAAAAATTGATGGAGGTACTAAAAGTAGATAAGGTACCCATAATAGACTTATGAACAAGGTCAGAGAATGCAGAGTCAGGGGACAAGTCACAGAATGGATCACTAGCTGGCTTCAAGACAGAAAGCAGAGTAGGGGTAAAGGGCAGCTATTCACAGTGGCAGGTGGGTGGTGGTTTTCCACAAGGATCAGCGCTGGGACCACTGTTCACAATTCGACGATTTTGACCTCCCAACCTCCAAAATCCGTGCCCATCTTTCCCGCAACGCCATGTTTGAACCTCTCCAATCAGGTTTCCACCCATGCCACAGTACTAAGCAGCCCTATTCAAAGTCACAAATGGCCTCCTCTGTGATGCACTATCCCTCCTCATCCTAGTCAACAGCCTTTGACATGTTTGACCACACCATCTTTCTCCACCACCTCTCCTCTTGTCAAGCTGAGTGGGACTGCCCTCATTTGGTTCCATGACTAAGTATTTATAGCACAAACAAGCTATTCGGCCCAACAGGTTCATGCCGCTGTTTATGCTCTTAGCTATCTTGTTGCCAGAGAATCTTCTGTAACTGCTTTTCTTCCCACCCCCTTCATTGCCTGTGTTGTCAGACTGCTCATCAGGCATCCAGCCTGCAATAATTTACTCCAATGAAACATTGGGAAGACTAAACCATTATCTTCAGTCTATTCTGTCACCACTGATTCGATCCCCCTCTCTGGTCGCTGTCTCAGGCTGAACCAGACTGTTCGCAATCTCAGTATCCTATTGATCTTCAGCAGAGTGTCCGACTCCATATCCTCTCATCACCAACACGGTCTACTTCCACCTCCGGAACATCGTCCGTCTCCTTCCCCGCCTCAGTCGTCTGCTGCTGAAACCCCATAACATCGCCCGTCTCCTTTCCTGTCTCAGTCAGTTTTCATCATCCGTCTTCTCCCGTCTCCGTCATCTGCTGCTGAAACGCTCATCCATGCTTTGGTTACCAGACTCGACTATTCCAATGCTGCCCATCTTCCACCTTCCCACGAACTTGAGCTCATCCAAAATTCTGCAACCCATATTCAAACCCGCACCAAGTCCAGCCCATCTATCGCCCCTGTACTCGCTGACCTACACTGGATCCTGGTCCACCAATGCCTCAATTTTAAAATCATCCTAGTGTTCAAATTACTCCATGGCCTCGCCCCCTCCCTATCGTTGTAACTGCTACAACCCTCAAAGAGTGTTCATACTACTCTGGACTGTGTATCGCTCCTGTGAAGCGCTTTGGGACATTTTCCTATGTTAAAGGTGCTTTATAAAAGCAAGTTGTTGTTTGAGAAGCCAGAGTGATAATGTGCTTTACGAAAGATTATTCTGGTTTATGACTGAAATATTGGGCCCAAGTTTCCACATGATTTGCGCCTGATTTTTTAGGAGCAACTGGTGGAGAACGGACTATCTTAGAAATCGCAATTCTCCACATTTTTTTTTCTGCAGTTCTAGTCAGTTAGAACAGTTTCACTTTGGAACAGAATTTTTTCTTCAAAAGGGGGCGTGTCCAGCCACATACCTGATTTCAAAGTTTCCACAGTGAAAACGTACTTCAAACTAACTTAGAATGGAGCAAGTGAAGATTTTTGTAGAACTGAAAAAACCTGTTCTACACATTAAAAAAATCAGGCGCAGGTTACAAATTAGGCGTCCAGAACGAGGTGGGGGGGGGGGGGGGGGGGGGGAGAAAGAGAGGGAAGTCATTAAATTCTACAATAAATCCTTATTTATACTTATACAAATAAATCCAACTTGAATAAACATTTATAAGCAAAGAAAAGATTAAATAAACCATCTTCCTACCTGTGTGAAAGTGCTTCAGTCAGCTCAGCGGTGTGACGTCGTTCCCGCGAACGGGAGGGAGGGAGGGGCAGTAAGCAGGCATTTGTGCAGCCTTCCACTTGAGGTGGAAGCCTTACAGTCAGCTCAGCGGTGTGGCGCCGTTCCCGCGAACGGGAGGGAGGGAGGAGGCAGCCGTTCCCGACGGCGGGCAGGAGGGAGGGGGGAAGGAGGCAGTGAGAAGGCTGCAGGAAGCCTCAGAAGTTGAGCAGCCATTCCCGACGGCTGGGGGGGGGGGTGGGGCGGAGAGGCCGTCGGGAAACGGCTGCCTCAACTTCTGAGGCTTCCTGCACCTTCTCACTGCTGCAAGAAGCCTCAGTGCTGATCATGGAAGGGCAATGTGCTTTTATTAAAAAATGTTCAAAATTAAACAGCTACAAAGAACTACAAAAATGGCCGAGTGCCAATGTTTCCTTCACACTGCGCGTGCGCGAACGCTCCAACGCGCACGCGCAGCGTTGCCGGCACGAAAAAAACTAATTTAAATGGTACCCGCCCCCTCCCACTTACAAAATCGGCGCGAGTGGTAGGCTCCGCCCCCCTGGACGCCACACCAAGCAGACATGGAGCTGCAGGGCGCTCCAGAATCGCGCGTTTTTTTTTCAGGCGCCGTTTTTGGCGCGAAAAACGGGCACCCAGCTCAGAGGGGCGCCCGTTTTGTAGCGTGTGGAAACTTGGGGCCATTGTGTCTCCAAAGCTGCACAGGTACGTAAATAAAAATACCTTCCTGGCAAAAGGCTGAAGATTGGAGGTCCATGTAAGCTACGGGTGCTCACCAGAATACAGATTATTCTACTCCCATATCCAACCTAGGCAAAGCTTCCAATACAATCTCTTAAAAAGAATTTATAGCACATGACCTTGTGCAGCACCAACTAGGTACTGTTACTGGCAGCAAGAACGGTTTCAAACTGACCCAACATTGTCAAGATAAACACTGCCCCATTGAAAATGCTGTTATTGCTTTAACCCTTTCTGACTCAATCTAGAATCACGTACCTAAGTAACCTCTCTCCCAACCAGCATTAGACTATTAAACGTTTGTAACTTTTAGAGGCTCATACGTCAAGATAATTAAAAAGACATTTTGGTTTAACAGATGCAGGAAGTGGGGAATTAATGATGCAGATTTGTGAGAACAAATAACTGACCCATTCACAAACTACTACGAAGGTGGCAATCATTTCAGAATCTACGCTGTATGTACACTGTTGATTGTTTTGTGAGCTCAGCAAGTTACTAATAGATTATTTTAAAAACTCTCAAATGGTTGCAATTTATAAGCTATGTTTTGCATAAGAATTCAGAATCAGACATTGAGGTCCAGATTTATGTGCTGATATTTAAAAATGTTTATCTTGACTATCAAAAACAGTGAGCTGCCAAAATACATAGTAAAAATATTTGCAATAATTCCACACACAGATGAGTGTTGGACAACATCTGTTTGGACCCTCCCTGGGCACAGGGCGTGAGCCAAGTGCTTCAGAGTCACATTTGGTGCTTAAGTCCAAAAATGGCTCAACAGCTATACAATGATTATTCCATCCGAACATAAACCTACACCGTACCAACAAGCTTTCAGTCCTTTACAAATTCTAGCAGTAACTATACATTGGTGCAAATTCACATCCGTTTGCAGCAGATTCCCAATAAACACTGTGGTAATGCCCACTGCCCTATTTCAGAGCATCTCTGATCCTTAGTTCATTTCAGCCACTCTAAAGTTGCTGATTCAGATTAGGTTTGAGTTTGACTTGTGATAAATCAATACTGTTGGACTATGAAAGCACTTATGTATAAACCAGGAGATAGCTCAAATCTCCAAATATAAAACACCCTGCCCTAAAAGGATATTTGCACCCAGTAATAAAAAGAGCTGCATACACAACACAACCCAAGCACTAGAACGAGCAATGTACAGATTCCAAGGCTGTACTGCTATCTTGGATAATCTCATGTCATAGGTTTATAACAGACAGTGAGCTCAGTTCTATTTACTCGAACGTGTACAAATTCAGCAGACGAAACACGCAGATTCTCTTCCCTATCCTCTAGAAGAAAGAATTGTATTTATATAGCGCATTTCATAAACTCAAGATGTCCCAAAACACTTCACAGCCAATGAAATACTTAAGTGTAGTCACTGTTGCAATGCAGGAAATGTGGCAGCCAAGGTCCAAAAAGCAAGCAATGTGATAATGACCTGATAATCTGTTTTTGAGTGATGTTGATTGAGGGATAAATATTGGCCAGGACACTGGGGAGATCCCCTGCTCTTCTTTGAAATATTACCATGGGATCTTTTATGTCCAAAAGACGACCACTTCTGGCAGTGCAGTGCTCCCTCAGCACTGCCTCTTGCTTGTTGTGATTCCACCCATCCGGTGTCACTGAATGATGTGGGTAATAAGTTGTTGCTACTTTTGTTCTGGGATTTGGATTTACTACCATTGATTTCCAATGAAACATAATTCAGTGACACCAGGATGGGTGGAATCTCAGACTCCAGGAGTCAAATTTAGCACAAGTAAATATCCAATCAATGTTAAAACCAGACGATGTGCATTACATTTATTTCCTAAAACACCAATCGATGGATACCAAGAATTAGACTGAAAATTTAGCTTATTCCTTAAATTTGCTTTTTCTGTCTCAATCAGATCAACATTTTTTTCATTCTCAGGATGTCTGTTCATTGCACATCTCCAGGTGGTAATGGGCATTCTCTTCCTTGCTATGCCACCTCAAAAAGTAGTTAAGAATCAACCACAATGGTATGTGACTGGAGTTCACTGTTTTTGATATTTAAAAATGCTTATCGTGACTATCAGCACATAAATCTGGACCTCAATGACTGGAGTCACATAGGCCAGACCAGGTAAGGGCAGCAGGTTTCCTTCCCTAAAAAGGACATGAATGAACCAGTTGGGTTTCTATGACAATCCAACAGCTGCATGGTCAGTTTTGTTGATACCAGCATTTCATTTTCAGATGTGGTTATTTATTATTTTAGAAACTGAATTTAAATTCTCAAACTGCCATGGAGGGATTTGAATTCATGGTCTCTGGATTATTAGTTCACGCCTCTGGGTTACTAGCCCAGTGACATAACCACTACACTTCTGCTGCTGAAGGTTTGAGAATGGAGTTGGTCTCGGTGGTTGACCATCCCGCTGGCACACATTCACACATGGCCAACTAGTTCCGCTGCTAAAGGCAGACTAAGTCTTCAACTCTCCACCCTTCGCTACCTCTGCCCCCATATCCAAAACCAATGATTTAAAATTAGTGGCTTGTCAATGGATACAGACTCTGTAGGAGTGTTCAGTGAAATATCCCACAGCCACCAAGTAACCAGACCCTCACAAAAGGCCCAACGTTAATAAAAATCCATGAAAAGGGGCTTTAACTTGTATCCAAAGAACAGGAAGGAGAGGCTTCCGAGAACACTGCAGTGAATGTAAATGATGTGGTACAATTTCTAAAGCCACACGTTTAGATTGCAGTGTACAGTAATAACCCACATTCAGGCATCACAAGCCCAGACATCTGGAGCAAAAACAGTCATTAACAAAGTCCAATGATCTTTCCCTGGAACAGTTTAGCAGTTTATAAAACAATCTGTCTGTGCCAAACCACTGTCTGAGCTGCAGGATTGAGAAACACCAAAGAAAACAGAATTATTAAATTCAAGCTGTTTTTCCTTCACAGCCACATCAGTGGAATTAGGATGGGCTGCATACTTC
>NW_027254411.1:420000-435751 GCF_044704955.1 Pristiophorus japonicus | reverse complement strand
CCCTATCTCTCTCTCTCTGACTCTCTGTCTCTCTCTCTCTCTGTCTCTCTCTCTATCCCTCTCTCTCTATCCCTCTCTCTCACTCCCTCTCTCTCACTCCCTCTCTCTCACTCTCTGTCTCTCTCTCTCTGTGTCTCTGAGTTTCGCTCTGTCTCTCTGTATCTCTCTCCTGTCTCTTTCCATCTCTTTCTCTCTCTCGGTCTCTCTTTCTCTCTCACTGTCTCTCTCTCTCTGTCCCTCCCTCTGTTCCCCGCTCTCTCTCTCTGTGTCACTCACTATTTCTGTCTCTCTCACTCTCTCACTCTCCCTATCTCTCTCTATCCCTCTCTCTCTGTCTGTCTGTCTCTCTCGCTCTCTCTGACACTCTCTGCCTCTCTCTCTCTCTCTGTCACACTCACTCTCTCTGTCTCTCTCTCTCTCTCTCTGTCTGTCTGTCTTTCTCTCTCTGACTCTCCCTGTCTCTCTCTCTCTCTCTCCCTTTCTGTCTCTCACTCTGTGTGTGTGTCTCGCTCTCTCTCTCTGACCCTCTCTGTCTCTCTGTCTCTCTCTCTCTAACTCTATCTGTCTCTCTCTCTCTCTTCCTCTCTGTCTCTCTCTCAGTCTCTCTCTCCCTGTCTAAGTGTCTCTCCCTCTCTGTCTCTCTCTGTATGTCTATGAATCCCGAAACTAATCCCACTGCCCCGCTCTCTCCCCATAGTCCTGTATCAATCCCCAAACTAATCCCACTGCCCCGCTCTCTCCCCATAGTCCTGTATCAATCCCCAACTAATCCCACTGCCCCGCTCTCTCCCCATAGCCCTGTATCAATCTCCAAACTAATCTCACTGCCCCGCTCTCTCCCCATAGTACTGTATCAATCCCTAAACTAATCCCACTGCCCCGCTCTCTCCCCATAGTCCTGTATCAATCCCCAAACTAATCCCACTGATCCGCTCTTTCCCATAGTCCTGTATCAATCTCCAAACTAATCCCACTGCCCCGCTCTCTCCCCATACTCCTGTATCAATCCCAGAATCGATACAGAAAGTTAGACAGACAGAGAGAGAGAGAGAGACACACACACACACACTCTCTCTCTCTCCCTCTCGCTCTCTCTCACTGTCTCTCTCTCTGTCTCTCTCACTCTCTCTGTTCCTCTCTTTCACTCTGTCCCTCTCTCTGTCTCGCCCTATTTGTGACTCTCTCTCTCTCTCTCTGTCTCTCTCTCTCACTCTGTATCTCTCTTTCTCGCTCTTTCTCTCTCTCTGTCCCTCTCTCTGTTCCTCTCGCTCGCTCTCTCTCTCTCTCTCCCTCTCTCTTTCCCTCTCTCTGTCCTTCTCCCTATCTCCCTCTCTCTCTCTCTGTGCCTCTCTCTCTCTGTCCTACAATATCTATCTCTCTGCCTCTCTCTCTCTCTCTCTCTCTTCCCTGTGTTTCTCTCTCGCTTTCTGTCTCTCTTCCTCTTTCTCCCTATCCCTCTCTCTCTCTATCCCCCTCTCTCTCTATCCCTCACTTTCTCTCTCTGTTCTCTCTCCTGCATTTTTCCATCACTCTCTCTCTCTGTCCCTCTCTCTGTCTCCCTCTCTATATATATATATAACTCTCTGTCTCTATCTCTCTCGCTCTATCTCTCTCACTCTCTCATTTTCTCACTCTCTGTCTATCTCTCTCTGTCTCTAACTCTCTGTCTCTCTGTCTCTCTCTCTCTCTTTCTCCGTTTCTCTCTCTCTCTGTCTCTCTGTCTCTCTCACTCACTCATTTTCTCTCTCTCTGTCTGTCTCTCTCCGTCTCTATCTCTCTGTCTCTCTCTGTCTGTCTTTATCTGTTTCTCGCTCTCTCTCTCTGTCTGTCTCTCTCTCTCTCTCTGTCTCTGAGTTTCTCTCTCTGTCTCTCTCACTCACTTATTTTCTCTCTCTCTGTCTGTCTCTCTCTGTCTCTATCTCTCTGTCTCTCTCTCTCTCTCTTTATCTGGTTCTCGCTCTCTCTCTCTCTCTCTCTCTCTCTCTCTCTCTGTCTCTCTCTCTCTGTGTCTCTGAGTTTCTCTCTCTGTCTCTCTCCTGTCTCTTTCCATCTTTCTCTCTCTCGCTCTGTCTCTCTCTCTATCTCTCTCTCACTGCCTCTCTCACTCTCTCTCTCTATCTATCTGTCTCTCTTTCTGTCGTCTCTCTCTCTCTGTCCCTCTCTCCCTATCTCTCTCTATCCCCCTTTCTCTCTGTCTGTTTCACTCTACCTCTCTCTGACACTCTCTGTCTCTCTCTGTCTCTCAGTCACACTCACTCTCTCTGTCTCTCTCTCTGCCTCGTTCTCTCGCTCTGTCTCTCTCTCTGACTTGTTCTCTCTGTCTCTCTCTCTCGCTCTGTCTTTCTCCTTCTCTCTCTGTCTCTCTCTCTCGCTCTGTCTCTCTCCTTCTCTCTCTCTCTGTCTCATTCCCTCTCTGTCTCTCTCTTCCTATCTCTCTCTATCCCTCTCTCCCACTCTCCATTCTCTTTCCATCTCTCTCTGTCTCTCTATCTGTCTGTCTCTCTCTCTCTTTCTCTGTCTCTGTCACCCTCTCACTCTCCCTCTCTCTGTCCCTCTCTCTGTGTTTCTCTCTCTGTCTCTCTCCCTCTCTCTCTCCTGTCTCTTTCCATCTCTCTCTCATTCTATCTCCCTTTTTCTTTCTCTCTCTCTGTCTCTCTCTCTCTGACAGCCTCGCTCCGTCTCTCTCTCTCTCTATCTGTTTCTATCTCTCTGTCTCTCGCTCTCTTTCTCTCTCCCTCTATCTCTTTCTCTCTATCTGTCTCTCTCTCTGTTTCTCCCTCTCTCTCTCTCTGTCTCTCTCCCTCTCTCTGTGTTTCTCCCTCTCTTTCTCTGTCTCTCCCCCTCTCTCAACATCCGTCTCTCTTCCTATCCCTCTCTCTCTCTATCACTCTCGCTCTCTGTCTCCCTCTCTCTCTCTCCTGTTTCTTTCCATCTCTTGCTCTCTCTTTCTTTCTCTCTGTCCCCCCCACGCTCTCTCTCTCTCTGTCTCTCTATCTCTCTCTGCCTTTCTCTCTGTCTGTCTCTCTCTCTATCTGTCTCATTCACTCCCTATCTCTCTCTCTCTGACTCTCCTCTTCTCTTCTCTCTCTGTCTCTCTCTCTATCCCTCTCTCTCTATCCCTCTCTCTCACTCTCTGTCTCTCTCTCTCTGTGTCTCTGAGTTTCGCTCTGTCTCTCTGTATCTCTCTCCTGTCTCTTTCCATCTCTTTCTCTCTCTCGGTCTCTCTTTCTCTCTCACTGTCTCTCTCTCTCTGTCCCTCCCTCTGTTCCCCGCTCTCTCTCTCTGTGTCACTCACTATTTCTGTCTCTCTCACTCTCTCACTCTCCCTATCTCTCTCTATCCCTCTCTCTCTGTCTGTCTGTCTCTCTCGCTCTCTCTGACACTCTGCCTCTCTCTCTCTCTCTGTCACACTCACTCTCTCTGTCTCTCTCTCTCTCTCTCTGTCTGTCTTTCTTTCTCTCTCTGACTCTCCCTGTCTCTCTCTCTCTCTCTCCCTTTCTGTCTCTCACTCTCTGTGTGTGTCTCGCTCTCTCTGTCCCTCCCTCTGTTTACCGCTCTCTCTCTCTGTCTCTCTCTGACTCTCTCTGTCTCTCTCTCTCTCTCTCTCTCCCTTTCTGTCTCTCACTCTCTCTTCCTCTCTGTCTCTCTCTCAGTCTCTCTCTCCCTGTCTAAGTGTCTCTCCCTCTCTGTCTCTCTCTGTCTGTATGTCTATCAATCCCTAAACTAATCCCACTGCCCTGCTCTCTCCCCATAGCCCTGCATCAATCCCAAAACTAATCCCAATGCCCCGCTCTCTCCCCATAGCCCTGTATCATTCCCCAAAATAATCCCACTGCCCCGCTCTCTCCCCATAGTCCTGTATCAATCCCCAAACTAATCCCACTGCCCCGCTCTCTCCCCATAGTCCTGTATCAATCCCCAAACTAATCCCACTGACCCGCTCTCTCCCCATAGTCCTGTATCAATCCCCAAACTAATCCCACTGCCCTGCTCTCTCCCCATAGTCCTGTATCAATCCCCAAACTAATCCCACTGCCCCGCTCTCTCCCCATAGTCCTGTATCAATCCCCAAACTAATCCCACTGCCCCGCTCTCTCCCCATAGTCCTGTATCAATCCCAGAATCGATACAGAATGTTAGACAGAGAGAGAGAGAGACTCACACACACACACTCTCTCTCTCCCTCTCGCTCTCTCTCACTGTCTCTCTCTCTGTCTCTCTCACTCTCCCTCTCTCTGTTCCTCTCTTTCACTCTGTCCCTCTCTCTGTCTCGCCCTCTTTCTGTCTCACTCTCTCTCTCTCTCTCTGTCTCTCTCTCTCACTCTGTATCTCTCTTTCTCGCTCTTTCTCTCTCTCTTTCCCTCTCTCTGTTCCTCTCGCTCTCTCTCTCTTTCCCTCTCTGTGTCCTTCTCCCTATCTCCCTCTCTCTCTCTGTGCCTCTCTCTCTCTGTCCTACAATCTCTATCTCTCTGTCTCTCTCTCTCTCTCTCTCTCTCTCTCTCTCCCTGTGTTTCTCTCTTTCTTTCTGTCTCTCTCCCTCTTTCTCCCTATCCCTCTCTCTCTCTATCCCCCTCTCTCTCTATCCCTCTCTTTCTCTCTCTGTCTGGCTCTCCTGCATTTTTCCATCTCTCTCTCTCTCTGTCCCTCTCTCTGTCTCCCTCTCTCTATATATATATATAACTCTCTGTCTCTATCTCTCTCTCTCTCTATCTCTCTCACTCTCTCATTTTCTCACTCTCTGTCTATCTCTCTCTGTCTCTAACTCTCTGTCTCTCTGTCTCTCTCTCTCTCTTTCTCCGTTTCTCTCTCTCTCTGTCTCTCTGTCTCTCTCACTCACTCATTTTCTCTCTCTCTGTCTGTCTCTCTCCGTCTCTATCTCTCTGTCTCTCTCTCTCTGTCTTTATCTGTTTCTCGCTCTCTCTCTCTGTCTGTCTCTCTCTCTCTCTCTGTCTCTGAGTTTCTCTCTCTGTCTCTCTCACTCACTCATTTTCTCTCTCTCTGTCTGTCTCTCTCTGTCTCTATCTCTCTGTCTCTCTCTCTCTCTCTTTATCTGGTTCTCGCTCTCTCTCTCTCTCTCTCTCTCTCTCTCTCTCTGTCTCTCTCTCTCTGTGTCTCTGAGTTTCTCTCTCTGTCTCTCTCCTGTCTCTTTCCATCTTTCTCTCTCTCGCTCTGTCTCTCTCTCTATCTCTCTCTCACTGTCTCTCTCACTCTCTCTCTCTATCTATCTGTCTCTCTTTCTGTCGTCTCTCTCTCTCTGTCCCTCTCTCCCTATCTCTCTCTATCCCCCTTTCTCTCTGTCTGTTTCACTCTACCTCTCTCTGACACTCTCTGTCTCTCTCTGTCTCTCAGTCACACTCACTCTCTCTGTCTCTCTCTCTGCCTCGTTCTCTCGCTCTGTCTCTCTCTCTGACTTGTTCTCTCTGTCTCTCTCTCTCTCGCACTGTCTCTCTCCTCTCTCTCTGTCTCACTCCCTCTCTGTCTCTCTCTTCCTATCTCTCTCTATCCCTCTCTCCCACTCTCCTGTCTCTTTCCATCTCTCTCTTTCTCTCTGTCTTGCTATCTGTCTGTCTCTCTCTCTTTCTCTGTCTCTGTCACTCTCTCTCTCTCCCTCTCTCTGTGTTTCTCTCTCTGTCTCTCTCCCTCTCTCTCTCCTGTCTCTTTCCATCTCTCTCTCATTCTATCTCCCTCTCTCTTTCTCTCTCTCTGTCTCTCTCTCTCTGACAGCCTCGCTCTGTCTCTCTCTCTCTCTCTATCTGTTTCTATCTCTCTGTCTCTCGCTCTCTTTCTCTCTCTCTCTATCTCTGTCTCTCTATCTGTCTCTCTCTCTCTGTTTCTCCCTCTCTCTCTCTCTGTCTCTTTCCCTCTCTCTGTGTTTCTCCCTCTCTTTCTCTGTCTCTCCCCCTCTCTCAACATCCGTCTCTCTTCCTATCCCTCTCTCTCTCTATCACTCTCGCTCTCTGTCTCCCTCTCTCTCTCTCTCCTGTTTCGTTCCATCTCTTGCTCTCTCTTTTTTTCTCTCTGTCCCCCCCACGCTCTCCCTCTCTCTGTCTCTCTCTCTGACACTCTATCTCTCTCTGTCTTTTTCTCCGTCCCTCTCTCCCTCTGTCTCTCTGTCTCTCTCTCTCTCTGTCTCTCTCTCTATGCCTCTCTCTCTATCCCTCTCTCTCACTCCCTCTCTCTCTCTCTGTGTCTCTCTCCTGTCTCTTTTCATCTCTTTCTCTCTCTCGGTCTCTCTTTCTCTCTCACTGTCTCTCTCTCTCTGTCCCTCCCTCTGTTTACCGCTCTCTCTCTCTGTCTCTCTCTCTCTCTCTCTCTCCCTTTCTGTCTCTCACTCTCTCTTCCTCTCTGTCTCTCTCTCAGTCTCTCTCTCCCTCTCTAAGTGACTCTCCCTCTCTGTCTCTCTCTGTCTGTATGTCTATCAATCCCTAAACTAATCCCACTGCCCTGCTCTCTCCCCATAGCCCTGCATCAATCCCAAAACTAATCCCAATGCCCCGCTCTCTCCCCATAGCCCTGTATCATTCCCCAAAATAATCCCACTGCCCCGCTCTCTCCCCATAGTCCTGTATCAATCCCCAAACTAATCCCACTGCCCCGCTCTCTCCCCATAGTCCTGTATCAATCCCCAAACTAATCCCACTGACCCGCTCTCTCCCCATAGTCCTGTATCAATCCCCAAACTAATCCCACTGCCCTGCTCTCTCCCCATAGTCCTGTATCAATCCCCAAACTAATCCCACTGCCCCGCTCTCTCCCCATAGTCCTGTATCAATCCCCAAACTAATCCCACTGCCCCGCTCTCTCCCCATAGTCCTGTATCAATCCCAGAATCGATACAGAATGTTAGACAGAGAGAGAGAGAGACACACACACACACACTCTCTCTCTCCCTCTCGCTCTCTCTCACTGTCTCTCTCTCTGTCTCTCTCACTCTCCCTCTCTCTGTTCCTCTCTTTCACTCTGTCCCTCTCTCTGTCTCGCCCTCTTTCTGTCTCACTCTCTCTCTCTCTCTCTGTCTCTCTCTCTCACTCTGTATCTCTCTTTCTCGCTCTTTCTCTCTCTCTTTCCCTCTCTCTGTTCCTCTCGCTCTCTCTCTCTTTCCCTCTCTGTGTCCTTCTCCCTATCTCCCTCTCTCTCTCTGTGCCTCTCTCTCTCTGTCCTACAATCTCTATCTCTCTGTCTCTCTCTCTCTCTCTCTCTCTCTCTTTCCCTGTGTTTCTCTCTTTCTTTCTGTCTCTCTCCCTCTTTCTCCCTATCCCTCTCTCTCTCTATCCCCCTCTCTCTCTATCCCTCTCTTTCTCTCTCTGTCTGGCTCTCCTGCATTTTTCCATCTCTCTCTCTCTCTGTCCCTCTCTCTGTCTCCCTCTCTCTCTATATATATATAACTCTCTGTCTCTATCTCTCTCTCTCTCTATCTCTCTCACTCTCTCATTTTCTCACTCTCTGTCTATCTCTCTCTGTCTCTAACTCTCTGTCTCTCTGTCTCTCTCTCTCTCTTTCTCCGTTTCTCTCTCTCTCTGTCTCTCTGTCTCTCTCACTCACTCATTTTCTCTCTCTCTGTCTGTCTCTCTCCGTCTCTATCTCTCTGTCTCTCTCTCTCTGTGTTTATCTGTTTCTCGCTCTCTCTCTCTGTCTGTCTCTCTCTCTCTCTCTGTCTCTGAGTTTCTCTCTCTGTCTCTCTCACTCACTCATTTTCTCTCTCTCTGTCTGTCTCTCTCTGTCTCTATCTCTCTGTCTCTCTCTCTCTCTCTTTATCTGGTTCTCGCTCTCTCTCTCTCTCTCTCTCTCTCTCTCTCTCTGTCTCTCTCTCTCTGTGTCTCTGAGTTTCTCTCTCTGTCTCTCTCCTGTCTCTTTCCATCTTTCTCTCTCTCGCTCTGTCTCTCTCTCTATCTCTCTCTCACTGTCTCTCTCACTCTCTCTCTCTATCTATCTGTCTCTCTTTCTGTCGTCTCTCTCTCTCTGTCCCTCTCTCCCTATCTCTCTCTATCCCCCTTTCTCTCTGTCTGTTTCACTCTACCTCTCTCTGACACTCTCTGTCTCTCTCTGTCTCTCAGTCACACTCACTCTCTCTGTCTCTCTCTCTGCCTCGTTCTCTCGCTCTGTCTCTCTCTCTGACTTGTTCTCTCTGTCTCTCTCTCTCTCGCACTGTCTCTCTCCTCTCTCTCTGTCTCACTCCCTCTCTGTCTCTCTCTTCCTATCTCTCTCTATCCCTCTCTCCCACTCTCCTGTCTCTTTCCATCTCTCTCTTTCTCTCTGTCTTGCTATCTGTCTGTCTCTCTCTCTTTCTCTGTCTCTGTCACTCTCTCTCTCTCCCTCTCTCTGTGTTTCTCTCTCTGTCTCTCTCCCTCTCTCTCTCCTGTCTCTTTCCATCTCTCTCTCATTCTATCTCCCTCTCTCTTTCTCTCTCTCTGTCTCTCTCTCTCTGACAGCCTCGCTCTGTCTCTCTCTCTCTCTATCTGTTTCTATCTCTCTGTCTCTCGCTCTCTTTCTCTCTCTCTCTATCTCTGTCTCTCTATCTGTCTCTCTCTCTCTGTTTCTCCCTCTCTCTCTCTCTGTCTCTCTCCCTCTCTCTGTGTTTCTCCCTCTCTTTCTCTGTCTCTCCCCCTCTCTCAACATCCGTCTCTCTTCCTATCCCTCTCTCTCTCTATCACTCTCGCTCTCTGTCTCCCTCTCTCTCTCTCTCCTGTTTCGTTCCATCTCTTGCTCTCTCTTTTTTTCTCTCTGTCCCCCCCACGCTCTCCCTCTCTCTGTCTCTCTCTCTGACACTCTATCTCTCTCTGTCTTTTTCTCCGTCCCTCTCTCCCTCTGTCTCGCTGTCTCTCTCTCTCTCTGTCTCTCTCTCTATGCCTCTCTCTCTATCCCTCTCTCTCACTCCCTCTCTCTCTCTCTGTGTCTCTCTCCTGTCTCTTTTCATCTCTTTCTCTCTCTCGGTCTCTCTTTCTCTCTCACTGTCTCTCTCTCTCTGTCCCTCCCTCTGTTTACCGCTCTCTCTCTCTGTCTCTCTCTGACTCTCTCTGTCTCTCTCTCTCTCTCTCTCTCCCTTTCTGTCTCTCACTCTCTCTTCCTCTCTGTCTCTCTCTCAGTCTCTCTCTCCCTGTCTAAGTGTCTCTCCCTCTCTGTCTCTCTCTGTCTGTATGTCTATCAATCCCTAAACTAATCCCACTGCCCTGCTCTCTCCCCATAGCCCTGCATCAATCCCAAAACTAATCCCAATGCCCCGCTCTCTCCCCATAGCCCTGTATCATTCCCCAAAATAATCCCACTGCCCCGCTCTCTCCCCATAGTCCTGTATCAATCCCCAAACTAATCCCACTGCCCCGCTCTCTCCCCATAGTCCTGTATCAATCCCCAAACTAATCCCACTGACCCGCTCTCTCCCCATAGTCCTGTATCAATCCCCAAACTAATCCCACTGCCCTGCTCTCTCCCCATAGTCCTGTATCAATCCCCAAACTAATCCCACTGCCCCGCTCTCTCCCCATAGTCCTGTATCAATCCCCAAACTAATCCCACTGCCCCGCTCTCTCCCCATAGTCCTGTATCAATCCCAGAATCGATACAGAATGTTAGACAGAGAGAGAGAGAGACACACACACACACACTCTCTCTCTCCCTCTCGCTCTCTCTCACTGTCTCTCTCTCTGTCTCTCTCACTCTCCCTCTCTCTGTTCCTCTCTTTCACTCTGTCCCTCTCTCTGTCTCGCCCTCTTTCTGTCTCACTCTCTCTCTCTCTCTCTGTCTCTCTCTCTCACTCTGTATCTCTCTTTCTCGCTCTTTCTCTCTCTCTTTCCCTCTCTCTGTTCCTCTCGCTCTCTCTCTCTTTCCCTCTCTGTGTCCTTCTCCCTATCTCCCTCTCTCTCTCTGTGCCTTTCTCTCTCTGTCCTACAATCTCTATCTCTCTGTCTCTCTCTCTCTCTCTCTCTCTCTCTTTCCCTGTGTTTCTCTCTTTCTTTCTGTCTCTCTCCCTCTTTCTCCCTATCCCTCTCTCTCTCTATCCCCCTCTCTCTCTATCCCTCTCTTTCTCTCTCTGTCTGGCTCTCCTGCATTTTTCCATCTCTCTCTCTCTCTGTCCCTCTCTCTGTCTCCCTCTCTCTATATATATATATAACTCTCTGTCTCTATCTCTCTCTCTCTCTCTATCTCTCTCACTCTCTCATTTTCTCACTCTCTGTCTATCTCTCTCTGTCTCTAACTCTCTGTCTCTCTGTCTCTCTCTCTCTCTTTCTCCGTTTCTTGCTCTCTCTCTCTGTCTCTCTGTCTCTCTCACTCACTCATTTTCTCTCTCTCTGTCTGTCTCTCTCCGTCTCTATCTCTCTCTCTCTCTCTCTGTCTTTATCTGTTTCTCGCTCTCTCTCTCTGTCTGTCTCTCTCTCTCTCTCTGTCTCTGAGTTTCTCTCTCTGTCTCTCTCACTCACTCATTTTCTCTCTCTCTGTCTGTCTCTCTCTGTCTCTATCTCTCTGTCTCTCTCTCTCTCTCTTTATCTGGTTCTCGCTCTCTCTCTCTCTCTCTCTCTCTCTCTCTCTCTGTCTCTCTCTCTCTGTGTCTCTGAGTTTCTCTCTCTGTCTCTCTCCTGTCTCTTTCCATCTTTCTCTCTCTCGCTCTGTCTCTCTCTCTATCTCTCTCTCACTGTCTCTCTCACTCTCTCTCTCTATCTATCTGTCTCTCTTTCTGTCGTCTCTCTCTCTCTGTCCCTCTCTCCCTATCTCTCTCTATCCCCCTTTCTCTCTGTCTGTTTCACTCTACCTCTCTCTGACACTCTCTGTCTCTCTCTGTCTCTCAGTCACACTCACTCTCTCTGTCTCTCTCTCTGCCTCGTTCTCTCGCTCTGTCTCTCTCTCTGACTTGTTCTCTCTGTCTCTCTCTCTCTCGCACTGTCTCTCTCCTCTCTCTCTGTCTCACTCCCTCTCTGTCTCTCTCTTCCTATCTCTCTCTATCCCTCTCTCCCACTCTCCTGTCTCTTTCCATCTCTCTCTTTCTCTCTGTCTTGCTATCTGTCTGTCTCTCTCTCTTTGTCTCTGTCACTCTCTCTCTCTCCCTCTCTCTGTGTTTCTCTCTCTGTCTCTCTCCCTCTCTCTCTCCTGTCTCTTTCCATCTCTCTCTCATTCTATCTCCCTCTCTCTTTCTCTCTCTCTGTCTCTCTCTCTCTGACAGCCTCGCTCTGTCTCTCTCTCTCTCTATCTGTTTCCATCTCTCTGTCTCTCGCTCTCTTTCTCTCTCTCTCTATCTCTGTCTCTCTATCTGTCTCTCTCTCTCTGTTTCTCCCTCTCTCTCTCTCTGTCTCTCTCCCTCTCTCTGTGTTTCTCCCTCTCTTTCTCTGTCTCTCCCCCTCTCTCAACATCCGTCTCTCTTCCTATCCCTCTCTCTCTCTATCACTCTCGCTCTCTGTCTCCCTCTCTCTCTCTCTCCTGTTTCGTTCCATCTCTTGCTCTCTCTTTTTTTCTCTCTGTCCCCCCCACGCTCTCCCTCTCTCTGTCTCTCTCTCTGACACTCTATCTCTCTCTGTCTTTTTCTCCGTCCCTCTCTCCCTCTGTCTCTCTGTCTCTCTCTCTCTCTGTCTCTCTCTCTATGCCTCTCTCTCTATCCCTCTCTCTCACTCCCTCTCTCTCTCTCTGTGTCTCTCTCCTGTCTCTTTTCATCTCTTTCTCTCTCTCGGTCTCTCTTTCTCTCTCACTGTCTCTCTCTCTCTGTCCCTCCCTCTGTTTCCCGCTCTCTCTCTCTGTCTCTCTCTGACTCTCTCTGTCTCTCTCTCTCTCTCTCTCTCCCTTTCTGTCTCTCACTCTCTCTTCCTCTCTGTCTCTCTCTCAGTCTCTCTCTCCCTGTCTAAGTGTCTCTCCCTCTCTGTCTCTCTCTGTCTGTATGTCTATCAATCCCTAAACTAATCCCACTGCCCTGCTCTCCCCATAGCCCTGCATCAATCCCAAAACTAATCCCAATGCCCCGCTCTCTCCCCATAGTCCTGTATCAATCCCCAAACTAATCCCACTGACCCGCTCTCTCCCCATAGTCCTGTATCAATCCCCAAACTAATCCCACTGCCCTGCTCTCTCCCCATAGTCCTGTATCAATCCCCAAACTAATCCCACTGCCCCGCTCTCTCCCCATAGTCCTGTATCAATCCCCAAACTAATCCCACTGCCCCGCTCTCTCCCCATAGTCCTGTATCAATCCCAGAATCGATACAGAATGTTAGACAGAGAGAGAGAGAGACACACACACACACACTCTCTCTCTCTCCCTCTCGCTCTCTCTCACTGTCTCTCTCTCTGTCTCTCTCACTCTCCCTCTCTCTGTTCCTCTCTTTCACTCTGTCCCTCTCTCTGTCTCGCCCTCTTTCTGTCTCACTCTCTCTCTCTCTCTCTGTCTCTCTCTCTCACTCTGTATCTCTCTTTCTCGCTCTTTCTCTCTCTCTTTCCCTCTCTCTGTTCCTCTCGCTCTCTCTCTCTCTCTTTCCCTCTCTGTGTCCTTCTCCCTATCTCCCTCTCTCTCTCTGTGCCTCTCTCTCTCTGTCCTACAATCTCTATCTCTCTGTCTCTCTCTCTCTCTCTCTCTCTCTCTTTCCCTGTGTTTCTCTCTTTCTTTCTGTCTCTCTCCCTCTTTCTCCCTATCCCTCTCTCTCTCTATCCCCCTCTCTCTCTATCCCTCTCTTTCTCTCTCTGTCTGGCTCTCCTGCATTTTTCCATCTCTCTCTCTCTCTGTCCCTCTCTCTGTCTCCCTCTCTCTCTCTATATATATATATAACTCTCTGTCTCTATCTCTCTCTCTCTATCTCTCTCACTCTCTCATTTTCTCTCTCTCTGTCTATCTCTCTCTGTCTCTAACTCTCTGTCTCTCTGTCTCTCTCTCTCTCTTTCTCCGTTTCTTGCTCTCTCTCTCTGTCTCTCTGTCTCTCTCACTCACTCATTTTCTCTCTCTCTGTCTGTCTCTCTCTGTCTCTCCCCTGTCTCTTTCCATCTTTCTCTCTCTCGCTCTGTCTCTCTGTCTCTCTCTCTATCTCTCTCTCTCACTGTCTCTCTCACTTTCTCTATCTATCTGTCTCTCTTTCTGTCGTCTCTCTCTCTCTGTCCCTCTCTCCCTATCTCTCTCTATCCCCTTTTCTCTCTGTCTGTTTCACTCTACCTCTCTCTGACACTCTCTGTCTCTCTCTGTCTCTCAGTCACACTCACTCTCTCTGTCTCTCTCTCTGTCTCTCTCTCTCGCTCTGTCTTTCTCCTTCTCTCTCTCTCTGTCTCACCCCCTCTCTGTCTCTCTCTTCCTATCTCTCTCTATCCCTCTCTCCCACTCTCCTGTCTCTTTCCATCTCTCTCTTTCTCTCTGTCTCTATCTGTCTGTCTCTCTCTCTCTCTCTGTCTCTCTCTCTCTGTGTCTCTGAGTTTCTCTCTGTCTCTCTGTATCTCTCTCCTGTCTCTTTTCATCTCTTTCTCTCTCTCGGTCTCTCTTTCTCTCTCACTGTCTCTCTCTCTCTGTCCCTCCCTCTGTTCCCCGCTCTCTCTCTCTGTCTCTCTCACTATTTCTGTCTCTCTCTCTCTCTCACTCTCCCTATCTCTCTCTATCCCTCTCTCTCTGTCTGTCTGTCTCTCTCCCCCTCTCTCTGACACTCTCTGCCTCTCTCTCTCTCTCTGTCACACTCACTCTCTCTGTCTCTCTCTCTCTCCCTCTCTGTCTTTCTTTCTCTCTCTGACTCTCTCTGTCTCTCTCTCTCTCTCTCCCTTTCTGTCTCTCACTCTCTGTGTGTGTCTCGCTCTCTCTCTCTGACCCTCTCTGTCTCTCTGTCTCTCTCTCTCTGACTCTATCTGTCTCTCTCTCTCTTCCTCTCTGTCTCTCACTCAGTCTCTCTCTCCCTGTCTAAGTGTCTCTCCCTCTCTGTATCTCTCTGTCTGTATGTCTATCAATCCCTAAACTAATCCCACTGCCCTGCTCTCTCCCCATAGCCCTGTATCAATCCCTAAACTAATCCCACTGCCCTGCTCTCTTCCCATAGTCCTGTATCAATCCCCAAACTAATCCCACTGCCCCGCTCTCTCCCCATAGTCCTGTATCATTCCCCAAAATAATCCCACTGCCCCACTCTCTCCCCATAGTCCTGTATCAATCCCCAAACTAATCCCACTGCCGCGCTCTCTCCCCATAGCCCTGTATCAATCCCTAAACTAATCCCACTGCCCCGCTCTCTCCCCATAGTCCTGCATCAATCCCCAAACTAATCCCACTGCCCCACTCTCTCCCCATAGTCCTGCATCAATCCCCAAACTAATCCCACTGCCCCGCTCTCTCCCCATAGTCCTGTATCAATCCCCAAACTAATCCCACTGCCCCGCTCTCTCCCCATAGTCCTGTATCAATCCCCAAACGAGCTCTCTCTCTGTCTCTCTCTGTCTCTCTCTCTCTCTCTGTCTCTCTGTCTCACTCTATCGCTCTCTCTGTCTCTCTCTGTCTCTGTCTCCCTCTCTCTGTCTCTAGCTCTCTGTCTGTCTCTTTCATCTCACTCTCTCTGTCTCACTCTATCGCTCTCTCTCTCTCTCTAACAATCTCTGTCTCTCTCTGACTATCTGCTTCTGTCTCTCTCTCTCACTGTCTCTCTGTCTCTCTCTCTCTCTCTCTGTCACCCTCTCTTTCTCTCTCTCTCACTCTCTCTCTCACTGTGTTTCTCTCTCTCTATCTCTATTTCTGTGTTTCTCTCTCTCTATCTCTATTTCTGTCTCTCCAGCTCTCTGTCTTTCTCTCTCTGTCTCTCATTCTCTGTCTCTCTCTCTCTCTCGCTCTCCCTCTCTCACTCTATCTCTCCCTGTCTTTAACTCTGTCTATCCCTCACTATCTATCTCTCTCTCTATCAATCTCTCTCTCTCTATCAATCCCTGTTTCTCTGTCATTCTCTCTCTCTCTCTCTGTCACCCTCTCTTTCTGTCTCTCTCTCTCTCTCTGTCTCTCGCTATCTCTGTATCTCTCCCTGACTTTATCTCTGTCTTTCCCTCTCTCTCTATCAATCTCTCTCTATCAATCTCTCTCTCTATCAATCTCTCTCTCTGTCAATATCTCTCTCTCTATCAATCCCTGTCTCTCTCTGACATTTTCTCTCTGTGTCTCTCTCTATCTGTCTCTCTCTTTGTCTCTCTCTATCTGTCTCTCTCTCTCTCTCTCCATCACCCTCTCTTTCTGTCTCTCTCTCTCTGTTTCTCCCTCTCTCTCTCTATTCCTGTCTCTCTCGCGCTCTCTCTCTGTCGATCCTATCTCTCCTGTCTTTAACTTGTCCTTCACTCTCTCTCTATCAATCTCTCGCTGTGTCTCTGTCTCTCTCTCTCTGTCTCTCTCACTCTGTATCTCTCTCTCTTACGCTGTCTGTCTCTCTCTCTCTGTCTCTCAAACTCTGTCTCTCTCTCTCTTGCCTGCTCTCTCTCTCTCTCTCTACACATCTCTTTCTGTCTGCCTATCTCCCTCTCTCTTTCTCTCTCTCTCGCTCTCTGTCTCTCTCTCTGTCTCTCTCTCTCTGTCTCTCTCCATATGTTTCTCTGTCTGTCTGCCTATCTCCCTCTCTCTCTCTGTCTCTCTCTCTCTGTCTCTCTCTGTTTCACTCTCTCTGGTTTTTTCTCCATCTTTTCCTCTCTGTCCCTCTCTCCCTCTCGCTCTTTCTCTCTCTCTCTCTCTCTATATATCTCTCCGTGTCTTTATCGCCATCTTTCCCTCTCTCCTATCAATCTCTCTCTCTCTGTCTCTGTCTCTCTCTCGCTCTCTCTCTGTCTCTCTATCTGTCTTTCC